>NC_052504.1:64519736-64791273 GCF_014356525.2 Nilaparvata lugens | reverse complement strand
CCTAGCTGATTCTGTACCTTCTTTTTTCAGTTTATAGTAGGCAATCAAAACGTAATTCTTAAGTATGTTCAGAGCCGGTGAATTGAGAAACTTTTTAGCCTTAGATTTATTGGAAATATCCGGTCTACGTTTGACAACTGGAAATGAGTCCAAGAACAAACCGTTAAACATATTGAAAAATGCATTAAAATTGTATTCAGCCCTGTCATGAATGGTTGTCAAAATCAATATAATTTATACCGGTAGGAGTAGGTCTAACTTATATGTGTAGGCTAACTGAAGCATGGATAAAGTCTAGGATGGTTAGCTATCAACTTTTTAAGTGTCATTTCAGGTATTTCAATTGGTGTTTCTCATACGGTAATGTCTACAAATTATTTCATTGTTTCAAAAATACATTTTAAATCAATTATACAACTTGTGTACTCAAGTATTTTGATAGAATGAAGAAAAAATGGCGGCTGAGAATTGTTTGTCCACTTTTATACAGTCACTGTTAAAAGTGAAAATAAAATATTCTGGCAAACAGACAACATTGCAAAGCTAGAGAGAGATAGCGCTATCTGTTTTGTTGTATGATAGAAAAGGACAGCAACAGTATTGTCAATCCTATCTGCCATTATAAGGTGGACCCCACTATATTACAATGCGGAACTTTCTAACAAGATGGCGGATTTTTGTGCCAGGGTACTATAGACGAGTTTCAATACTGTCTGTTGATATACTGTGGTCGGTGAGGTCCGAGTGTCGGAGTTCCTCATCATCATTGGTTATCTTCAGGGATACTTTTGAGTCAGTGACTCGAGTGACCCAGAGCCGAACAAAATGGCGGCTGACCCGGGGCAGACTAGTGATCCCATGGAACGACAACCAGACATCGACCGGTCGATGCTGTTTGGCGCGTACTTTTGAATATTCGGATGGCGCGAATATTTGAATAAAACACACACACACACTGGTGTGACACTAAAAGTAAGTTATGTTTTGCAAAACAAACATGGCTCATGCTGTAATAAATGAGTTTATTCTAGGAGAATTGGATAAAGAACAGAATAACAATAATAATAATTATTATGATGCACCAAACATTGTAGGGCCAGTTGCTGCGGTTGTTGTGGAGGAATTGGGAAATCCTTTGAGGGTTTTCAATAAATTATTCCAGCAGGAACGTAATAATACGAGACCTCACAACTTGGGTTATTTTGAAATTATAATATTAGTGAGTTTAAAAGCCATGCTAGAATGTCTTAGCAAACCATGCAGATAAAAGATTCCATACTATTATCATCAGAATCTTTCCACTGAAATTTTGTAAACATGGTTAATGTAGCATTATTCTATTCAGGTCACCTACTGAAAACCGACCAAGTAGGTCACGGTGTAGATTTTTAATTCTTGTTTAATAATCATTATATATTATGGGACTATATTTTTTGGCGTCATCAAAGAGACCACTGCACTAGTCTTCATTGAATGAAAATAATACCATTTTCCCTAAAAATATATTTTGGCTGCTTTTAAATTGTATAAAAATAAAAGAAAAACTGATTCACTTTTGACATTTTAAAAGAACCAAAATGAGTTTAGAAATAGAGCCAACATTACATTTTCTAAACCAAATTTTTACAAAAACATTTTGAGAGACTAGTTTCTGTTGTTGCACCATTTCTCTTGAGTTGTTACTCATCTCAAGTAACTGGTTTTATTTTATTCAAAATTGACTATATCATATTTTATAATGAAATCAGTGCTGTAGACTACTTTAAATTATTATCATTTATTTCCAATGACCAGGCATTCCTGGATAGATCGATCGCGTCTTCAGTTATAGGATGGTCATAGTTGACTAGACCCAACTATAGGCCCGCCACAACGTAGAACCACGCTAATCCATGAAAAGCAACCCACTCCGTGGGATGTTTTGTAAACCATTGCTAAGTTTCTCCAGACATCTGTGTAATACATGCAATGAATAATCAATCCACTTGTCAGCTGATTGATTATGAATAATTCAATAGCAATGGTTTACAAAACATCCCATGGCGTGGGTTGCTTTTTGTGGATTAGCGTGGGTCTACTTTGCGGCGGGTCATATGAGCGTATAATAGAGGTACTGTAAGATATAGGCCATACGAAAAACCAAACATGGTGTATTTCAAATCGAAAATTGGTAGATTGTTTGTTTTTTATTAAATTCCAATTTTACAAAAATTAACATCAACATTTTTATGTGCTATTAGAAGTTATAGGAAGGAGAATTAATCAGCCTGCAAATATAAAAATACCTCTTGAGGAGAAAATACTTTTTACAGTTTGGATGTTGAGCAAACCAGAGACATTCTTAGCTGCTGATGACAGATATAATTTTTCTCAAAATACTGCTCATAGAACATTCTATGAGATAGTGGATGTCATTGCAGCTTCAGTAGATGAACATGGTCGACACTCTCGCAGCAACAAAAGTCATCTGATGTATTAATAATAGCCTTCACTAACTTCATAACTTGTGCTTGCTACATAAGAACTTCTTTAATACAAGATTATCACCGGGTTGCACAACGGTCTGTTAACTTTTAATCCCAAATAAATTTCACTTTTGTTGCATCAGTAGTCCACACATGACCCTCTGTGGTGACTTCTGTAACATAAAGAAAACAATGATATTAAAACATCATTAAGTAGTGAACATGATTGACTTCCATAAGGTAGGTCTTCTAAGCATTATGTTATAATTACTAGTAGTGCAGTCTATATACAGTGGTGCTTGCAAAATATATTGTAGTTCTTAATTTTCAATATGATATTAATCACTCTCAAACAGGCTGTATCAGTGCCACTTTTTTGAAGTTGTTTTTGAAGGAAACGTCAAGCTTGGCTACAAAATCTTACAGAAGCTTGATTGAATTACACCGGAAGAGTAGCTCAAATAATGTTATAATCATGAACATATAACATAGAAGAAACGCGTCTATAGTGAGGTCACGTTATATTGGCAGTAGAGTAATATAGAAGAACAACGTTGCCGATTCTCTGCCTAGTCACTGCCTTTTATAGAGGATAGCTGATACCAGTTTATCTTATTTAATATCAATAATTGTTCATTCTTCTTTAGAACAATCAATTTATCGTACTCATCAAGTGAATTTACTTTTCAATAAATAATACACTTGCATAATTAGATTGAAAATGTTGTTAATAATTAACAATTATTGAATATACTTCTACATTGTAAAAAATCTGGCAAAAGAATAGCAACACCAATGTTAATCAAATACTGACTATCCTATGAAAAATTAAAGGTTACAAATTTTCCTAAACATTTTATTCGTCTCATAGTTTTAGAGATTTCCCTATACTGTAAGTCTTCTAGGTTTTTCTCTGTATCTTCTTTAGTAGTGACAAAAAGACAGACTTCTTTCAATTGTGGAGTAGCTTGGTTTAAGTTTTCAAAATGCAATGGGTTTAAAGCTGCATATTATACACCAAAGTTTTCACAGATTCTTCTATAAAAAAGTTGTTTATTATCTTTAAAAATTTGCTGTTCTCAAACAATGTAGAGCAGCAAAAGCTGTCAAAATGTTCGCTTAGAAAGCATAGCCTGCATGGACTTGTGATGAAAATTTTGTTGGCAACTTTCTCAGTGTTTTCGACAATGTATGGAAAACAAAATCATATTAGATAGAGGGATTTTTACAAGTTGAAGAAGCAATTTTGCTGTAATTTTAACATATTTCCATAATTTGTTTAAAACTTTGAATGACAACTCTAATGTAAAAGCTCCAAGTTTTTAGCTTGGCGTAAATTATCACAGTCTCTACAAAAAATAGCTGCAGAATATGGTAAAATTATTTATACCAATGTGACTACTATCACTAATCGTTATTATGTGATAGAAATTATATTATAAGAGAATTGTATGAAAGAGCCTTACCTACTGCTAAACCAGCCATCTCGATGTGGCCATAGTTTTGATTCAGATAGGACTGGAAGAAGTCCAAGCTGCCTGTAAAACAAAAATCATAAAGTTTCAGTACTTGAGCTATTGAATTTAAATTAAAATCAATCTTTATGAAATGCAGAGGACCTGCATAGCAAATAAAATTATTCTTATAGAAAGCAAGAGATAATTTTTATAATCTTTATTATGCATAGGCCTATTCCATAGAATAACAAACTATTTAATAAAATGAAAATGAGTGAAGTTTATTAGGTTTAAGTTTCTGTTTAGCCGATTGAGTATTCTGAAATTTGATAATGAAATTCTATTTATTTTTTTAATAAATTATGCCATAAACGAGATACAAATAGGTATTGAGGTTAAACAGCAATAAAAATCTAGGAAGAAACAGAAGTAGCCAAAATCAAAAGTAAATATTTCAATGCTATTTAAATGGATCAATAACTTTCATGACCACACAGAATAATTAACAAAATATTATATTATTTATTTTATTATTCACAATTTCCTCGATGAACACTAAAAAGCCTAACAGTTTTGGATAGATCACATCATGAGCACACATATATTTTAATATAATAGTCATACTAAACTAATAATATTGTCAAAAATGCAATTAATAAACTTACTAGCCAATAATGTGTAAATTTCCTCCTTTCCAATTATTTTATGAAATATGCCTTCAAAAACAGACTTATGTTTGTATTCGTAATAATCCTCCATATTTGCATCTAGTTGTGTTGTTTACTTGACTGCAGACCAGAGCAGACGACGCGAAATTATCAACCAATAGGAGCGCTCCGATTCCGGGTGACTCGGGCTATAACTTCGTAGCCCGTACCATGGCCTACTCAACTCATGGCCAGTACATACAGCCGATCAGCTGTTCAAAAGCGTACAATTCAACCCGTGTTTACATTGAAATCCTTATGTCGAATGGAATTTTTCATGAATAAACGTTAATAATTCAACTGATAACTACTTTTTCGAATAAAGGGTTGTTATTTTATTTTACCAATACAATTTTTATCTCTCATCATGAATTTCAAGGGTAGTAATCATTGAGTTCTCTTAATATTCTTAGTTATTGGTTAACCAAGTTGTAGGTTACCCATGTTTTAAATTAGCTTTTTCAAATTCAAACACGTATTTCAATTATTGTAAAAAATATAGTAATATAGTGTAAAGTTGAGTTGCTTGAGCTTTGAATTAGGCCTACCTATTGTTTTTTTCAATTTTGATTACAGTATTGCTCAATTTCTACGAGAGGAATTACAACCACGGCTTTTGTAGTATGCTAATATTTATAGCTTTATTAGATTTAAGGAATTTTTAGATTAAACATAATTTTTTTGAAAAGGTAAATTGGTAGGCTATCACTCATTTTATTATATAAGTCACTATTGGAATAAGAATTCTTATTAAATCATAACAAGAATGGCTTGAAATAAAAAAAAATTTGCAGTGTAGGTTATCTTTAGTATTAAAACAGAACATACATTACGGTATCTCTAACAATATTATTATAAACGAATATATGTGATCAATGATAATACTGCTAGCTTACTCAGTAAAGGATTTCAATATTCAGCCTGATCCAGTAACTTACATGAATCATTTTTATCTAATCTGTTTCTACTCTTAATAACAAAGTGAGTTTGACACAATTTGAAAATTTGACGATTCCCCGATCCAGGACCGTGAGGAATACAGTACATCTTACTCATCGGAGGTAAGTACTGTACCGGTAAGTAAGTAAAGTGTTCTTTATGGGTTATGGCTGATCGATACAGTGTAAATAATAATTTATTGCAGAGTGAGATATCAGAGTTTTTATATTTATATCATATGTAAGACCATGTCATATCATGAAAAATCTATGCATATTCTTCAATAGCGCTAATGAACCAATGATATGTCTATTGACGCTCTGGTAGGATACTACTTGAAAGATTTATTCTTGGTCACAACAGTAATAATATGAATAATATCCTGATACATGAGAATAATTGTATGATCACATTGAATGGATATGTGCAAATTTACGTAGAATCATGCATGACCCAGAAAACAAAATTTGAAAAGTGCTATTGAAACACGTTTTTTACACTGAACGCAACCAAGCACGCTTTCAGTGTGAGCTAGTGTTCCTTTTGTTCTTTTCAGATATTGTACGTTTCTTGTCTGCACGCTTGGTTATGCATAATTAAGCGCGCTCTTGCACAAATTATATTAATATTCATGATGGTCTCTTCTAACATGCAAAGGCTAGAGTCCCCCAGCTGAGTTAAGATTATCTGCTAAATGGCAGGGGAATCATAGCGCAATTAATAACCCAATTCAGTGTTGCTATAAATTTGTCATTTCATTCATTGAACTGTTATTTCATAATTATGCTAAAAATGTGTATAAAATTTGAACATTTTCTGCTTATTTGGTTTTGAAAATCCTGATAAAACACAGATAAACACTGGAAACGCCAATTTCTAGCACACCTTCTAAGCCCTTTCAATAGCCTACATAACTAATACACCTCAAGTTACCTGAAATTTTGTACCAAACGTAAGAATTTTCTCTTGAAAGCTAAGAAAACGCTGGTAAGAGCAGAAAAATCGCCTATTCTGGGCGATATAGAAGTCAATAAGGTTTAGTTATTTTAAATTTCTAGACCCTATAACTGAACAACATTAACAACATTTTTCTGTCAATTCTTAAAAAAGCGCATACCGTATTGGTCGTCTTTGAAATTTTTTTCAATTACGGTCTCAGTCACTACACCTCCGAGTTTACGGAGGTAGTGTCTTAGTGCGCCACTAGAAGGTTGAACATTAACTATATATCATTTTGATAACTTTAAAGGGAAAAAACACTCACATTCTTTTGGTGTGGCGACGACCGTTTCGAGTTTCTGTTTGGCTTGAGAATGTACAACACCAGCACTAAACGGTCGTCGTTACACCAAAAGAATGTGCTTTTTCAGTTTAAAGTTATCAAAATACAATACATTGTAATAATATTGGTAATAAATATGGATAATCAACAACGAATCAACTGAAACACGACTTTCTTACTTATCCGGGTGAGTAAATAGATTAATTGGTGAAAGAATGAGTGTCATTTTACTTCTACCTAATATATATTAATATAAAATATAATGTCAAAAACTGATATGTTCATACTTCATTCAGTTTTGAAGCTCTGCTATTTGAATTACAGCACGATCTTCAATAACTTCTCCTTTATCAATTACCCACAGTTGTGGGGTCAGAGGAAACACATACCGTAATCCAAAACACTACTGGCAGTTTAATGATTCTAAACTTTGAAGAAAGTATAGGTATATACAGTAGTTCAATTGAAATATTATTCATGATTGTAAATGTCATAATTTCAATAAAAAAAATTACGGTGTTAACTATACAGTTAATTTTGTAGACCTACCAGGGTACGGTACACTATTTTATAAATTGTAACTCATTCTCTATTAAATGTATGCCAGCCATGAATCATATATACGGTATATGTATATATATATATAATATTTTTATCCTACACGATTTAAAATCAACACTTTTTTACTTGGAAGTTTTGAAATAATAATGAATTTAGTCTTAAACTCCAGAATAGAGTTGAGCGCAACCGTAAATACATTGTACTTAAATTCGTAAATAAAATATAAGTTACCGGTACCTACTGGATAAGGCTGAATATTGAAATCTTTTGCTGAGTAAGCTAACAATATAATCATTTAAAACATATTTTAGTCTATAATAAAAACTATTGGAAATATGTTGGGCTCTTTTACTCAATATAATCCAAACCATAAAAGTTTCCAATTTCATAACATTCTTGTTATAGGTACTTCAAGTAGAAGTAGAATTTATATTCCAATAATAAGCTCTATAAGAAAAAGAAATACTTATTATATTATATGATGACAAAAAACTTACAAATTTACTTTCGCCTTACTTTCTAATAAGACTTATTTGTGTATTTCATCTGAAAAGTTATGAATCAAATAAAGTTAGATTGCCATACTACAAGATTTCAAATGGGGAGTCTGAGTTCCTCTCTGGAATCAAGGTGTATTGTAATAAAAATAAAAAAACAATCTGTAGGCCTAGTTCTTAAAACTTTCAGCAACTCATCTATAATCTTTATTTCATGACAATAAATTATTAGACTACGTGTTTTGAAATTTAACGTGATTATAACTGAAGTACAAATAACCTACAAATTTGTTGACAAATAAATAGGAATTTTGTGAGAACTCAATGATTGCTGCCCTTAAAATTAATGATAGATGTTGAAATATGTATCGGGAAAATAAAATAACAAGCCACTATTCTAAAAAGTAATTAACAGTAGAATTATTCCACTCGACATAGGGATTTCAATGTAAACACGGGTTGAAGTGTAGTGTACGCTTTTGAACAGCTGATCACCTGAGTGTTCTAGCCTTGTAGTTCCGTAAGCAACGCCCGTACTATTTGGTCGGGTCACGATTCCTGACCCGGGCTAGAAAAATCAAAGATGGCGACCGGGTGATGAACTGTCAAAAGCTCCCACGAAACGCGGGTCGCCTAGCTCGAGTCACTCGAGTCATTGGAGCAGTGTATCCCTGAAGACGCTTTTTCAAGATTTCAGTCCCTAGTGTTTTTTGTTATTATTATTATACAAGTAACTTATTATTTATTTATGCATTGATAGTATTTGAGTATTCATACTGTTTTGCATATAAAACACAGGTCAAAAAGTAAAATATTAGAAGATAGTGAACAAACAAACAATATCATTTGAATATTCTCAAAATCATAACAATCAGTGCCACTCATGGAGATTTTACATAAATTCGTGGTAAGCAAGAACTTGATATAATTATTATCAGCTAATATTTTCCATTCTGATGTAAAGCATAAATTCAATGCATAATTAAATATTATGTAGAGAATAATATCAGATCCTCTCAGCAAAATGTGAGGTTATGTTAGGAAATACATAGCCTTCACTATTTCATTCAATGAAGAAACTCACCTAAAAATATAAGTTAGCCCCATAGACTGTGAGCCCCATATCTTTCATTAATGTTTTGGATGTAATCTATATGGTATGTTATTATGTTTTATTTCTATTATTGAATTTCCAGAAATTAGCCATCGGTTATTCATTATTAATTTGAAGAATTTTTTCCTAACCTCACATTTTGAATAATTACACTACCTACTTATTCAAATCATTATAGGCCTTTTCACAGTTGAATTGGCTTTTGAGTAAGCCGAAATAAAAATTTTAAACATGCAGATTAGACAACATAAAACTTGAATACTTTGTAAATGCTATTAGCATTTTTTATAAATAGTACTTCATACTTCTCTCTTGTCATACATCAGGTAAGGCGTTGTAAATCCTCAGGGCTAGTATTGGAAAACAATCCTTCTTCTTAAACAGCCTGCAGAAAGGGATGTCTATTTTCGCTTTTCCTCTTGTGTAGGAGTCTGTTTTCTCTTCTCATGAGCAAGTGGAAATTATCCCTTGCATGCAACAGGGAGAGCCAGACATACTGTAGGTTTTTGATTGTAAACCGTGAGTATTCTCAGCTTGATAAAGATGGGACAGCATTGGTCCAAGTAGCCCGCTAAATCCAGAATCCTTAGAGCTTTCTTCTGCTGGAGCAGTAAATCTTTACAGTCTGGAGCATGTCCCCATAACTGAAGTCCATAGTTGATATGGCTATGAAACATAGCAAAATACACCTACACCAGATGCTTCCTGGAGATTAATAGCTTCAAATGTCTCAGTGAACAAACAATATTCTAGTCTCTTGTAGGGTTCAGTGCTGGTTGCACAAACGCCAGTTGAATTTTAATTGTGATTAGTTCCACGAGAACCATTCAGAGAAGCCGTTTTATCAAAAAGACCTTCTCTGATTGGTTCTTGTAAAAGTAATTTGAAATTGAAAGTGTCCAATGAGAAATTCAAAAATGAAAGGAAAAAATAAAAAGTTTTGAGCAAAGAACAGCGGCAATGAGAGGAGATAAACAAGAATCAAGGTAGGTACATAAAAGGCGAGTCATTTATATTATTAGAAAGTCCTATTCCACCCTCTAGGTTTTCTAATAATTGCGAAGTATTGCTACGACGCGGACTAGCTACAGCCGGGTATGGGTCGGGGTCGGTGACCGTATTGACTGGTGGAGATACTGGACCTACACTTCTCCCCCTGTCCTGATTCTTTACCCTCTGTCTTTGACGGGAGGTATTTAATTTGAAGGGAAGGGTGTGTGCCCGTGCCGTTGTTGGCCGATTTGGCCCTCGGCTCTTGGAATTCAGGTTGGGTGTTAGGGAGAATTGAGGTAACCTTAACCAAGGATACGGATCCGGATATCAGATCCCCACAAATAATTATATTTGTAAAGGTAGTACGCAATCTGAACCAACTGCGAGTTGACGGCGAGCAAAGCTGTACCTGCAAGCCCGGAATAAAGGTTGTAGGTGGAGGAACTCGGGATGGAGCTTAACAAGGAATGATATCGAATTTTTGTTACGGTTTTCGCAATCTGAGACTGTGGGCTGTCGGTGTGCAGACTGAACCTGCGCACCCGGTATCAGATCAATATGATTGGAGAGGCGTAAGAGGTATAAGGTATAGGATATGGTATACCGAGTTAGAGGTATAGGGAATATTTTATCGGGCCTGGGGAATGGAGATTCGTTAATAGGATTGTTCCTTCCTGTAACTAATGGGGTTTGGTTCAATAACTCGCGATCTGTGAATCGCGATAAAGTTCTCAGCAAGCTGAACCTGCTAGCTAAATACAGTATATCAATTACAATTTTATGATAACTAAAGCTCAATGGATGAGGTTTCAGGTGTCGGATTTCTGAATCGCGAGCCTGCAGCTGCGAAAGGATTTTCAGCAATTCTGAAACTGCTAAACAGGATTTCCGCGCTAATCTGATGACAGCGTGCTGGTTATTAAGGGCCAATCTGTAACTGCCCTTAAGGGTATGGGAATCACTCTCAATCGTCCGAAACGCTTTTAAATTAATAGTCAGTATGTCGACTATTATGAGAGGATAGGGAAGGGTTCACAAGGATTCTCCTAAGCTTCTCGCTGGTCTGAGAACCGCGACTGGGTCGATCTCTAATCTGTGACTGAGATCCTGCTCTACATAAGGTTTCCTACACCTCTCGCTGGTCTGAGGACCGCGACGGGAACGATCTCTAGTCTGGAACTGAGATCTCGCGCTATGCAGGGTAGGAAAAATTAAGAGGAAGAAAGAGAGAGGATGCCACAGTCTGGGGACTTCAGCGAGGACGTTCTCAAGCTGTACCTGAGAGCAGGAAGCGTCGCAGTCTGTGACTTCGACAAGGACGTTCTCAAGCTGCACCTGAGAGCCGGAAGCGTCGCAGTCTGTAACTTCGACAAGGACGTTCTCAAGCTGCACCTGAGAGTGGGAAGCTTCGCAGTCTGTAACTTCGACAAGGACGTTCTCAAGCTGCACCTGAGAGCAGGAAGTGTCGCAGTCTGTAACTTCGACAAGGACATTCTCAAGCTGCACCTGAGAGTGGGAAGCGTCGCAGTCTGTAACTTCGACAAGGACGTTCTCAAGTTGCACCTGAGAGCAGGAGGCATTGCAGTCTTGTGACTTCAACAAGGACGTTCTCAAGCTGCACCTGAGAGCAGGAAGCGTCACAGTCTGTGACTTCGACAAGGACGTTCTCAAGTTGTACCTGAGAGCAGGAAGCATTGCAGTCTGTGACTTCAACAAGGACGTTCTCAAGCTGCACCTGAGAGCAGGAAGCGTCGCAGTCTGTGACTTCGACAAGGACGTTCTCAAGTTGTACCTGAGAGCAGGAAGCGTTGCAGTCTGTGACTTCAACAAGGACGTTCTCAAGCTGTATCACCTGAATCACTGCAGGACTAAATACGGAGAATAGCGAACAAATTCCCGCACTAAATTTAAACGTCGTGAAGCGACAGAGTTGAGACTTAAGAATTAAGCCCTCAAAAATAATTTGCTTAAGAGCCTAGCTAAATTTCCCCACTCAACTGTTTGTAGCACAAACTTGAGATCCCTTACAGGTTTCAAAACCAAGAATAACTCGTTCACCCCCAGTGATACGAATTCGGGAAAAAAATAGCTGACAAGAAAGAAAAACCCACAAGGTAATTCTAACTCCGAGTTGTTCGGAACTCGACCTACAATATTCTACATTAACACAAGATAGAATAATAATTAGTGTCGGTAACGTCGTAAGGAGAGGAGATTCGTGACCTGATCTCACGCTCAACCACCGAACAACTGCTTTCTCCCAGGTCTTCTTGAAGCAACACCGGGTCGCTGAAAGTTAGGAGGCCGGGGGAAAAGGGCTTGCTGACCAATGGGAGTCTGAAAAGACGATCACGCCACTAGTCATGTGACAGGGTTTGAATCCACTAGTGCTGATGATAAGGGTGCAGCTAATGACGACACTGATACTAATTACTACACTAATTCAGGTCGGTAAACAATATTTCTATTCCAGAAATTTCATGAAGAGCGATACTGACCCGACTCGGTAGCCGCTTATCGTTTAGATGATACGAATGCTGCTAATTTAAAGGGGTTGACAGCAATGGTGATAATGTATATACACAACTACAAATCTAACAAAATATATCCGGCAGACGATCCTATTCCTATTCTAAAATAGAATAATTTCGCTAATTTTTTCGCTGGACGACGGCTCTCCATCCATCACAAAAATTCACTTTGTGACACCCCACTCCTACTAAGGAGGGGGGGGGGGGATTGGCATTGAACGTACAAGGCGACGTCGGTAATCCGGCTACAACCACACCATCCTCCCTACTTTTCACATTACGTGAACGCATTTCAGCGATGGATAAAAAGCGATCAAGTAGACCAAGACAAGGCGCCATACTGCTAAGAGAGTCGAAGCACTACTGAAGCAATAGAAAGACGACTGGATGGGCTTATACAAAAATATTCAGGTAACGACAGTGTAGAAAGACAAGATTATCATTATCGGGAACGCGATAAAAGCAACCCTACAATAAACAGATAACAAAAATATCCTGAAAGAAAAGGTTCGAACGTCTTATGCGATGTGACAACGAGAGAAGGAGCAAGAAACCAGTGAATCCACCCTGTCACGGCATCTAACGGGAAACGTAATAACTAGTTGAATAAAGTGCTTCTCCCGTACCTTGCACCGTCTAAGGCTAGTATAGGCAACCCGCACTTCACTCCACCAACGCAATTTGCGTTCGCCTGTTCTTCTGAGCTAGATTCCCCCTCCTCCTCCTCTACACATGGAGGTAACAACTTAATGTCTTTCACATGAACAGTCACAGATTTATTCTCTGCTACTTTAACCTTCACTACTGTAGGACTTAATATCTCAACTACCTTCCAGGGGCCTGAGAACTTTGGAGCGAGTTTCGCGGCAAACTGGTCAACTCCCGAAGATAAATAATGTTCTCTCTTATATATCAACTGACCTGGGGATAGCTTAACATCTCGCCTCCGAAGATTATAATAACGACTAGCATCCCTATATGCTTTATCCAAATTATCCACTACAATTTTCCTGGTTTGAATTAATACCTTAATATTTTTCTGTAGCGTGGCCTGACTACTTTCAAAACCTTGCGTACGTGGATCGTCTTGAGACTCGAATGCGGACTCACCTGGAGCCCTCAATTCCCTACCGAAGTTGAGATAAGCTGGAGTATATTGGGTACCTTGATGAATAGTTGTATTCATCGCAAAACAAAACTCTCTTAAATATTGGTCCCAATCCGAGTGGTTCTCTCCTACAAAGATTTGTATCATAGTTTTGAGTACACGGTTTACTCTTTCAGTAGGATTACAACTAGGAGAATATGGGGGGGTGAAAAACACATTCACGCCATTATCCTCACAATATGAGCGAAAATACTTGCTAGTGTATTGGGTTCCATTGTCACAAATGAGCATCCTAGGTGCTCCATACCGTGTGACAATCAATTCACGGAAAGCTTTCGTGACTCCTGCGCTATCTGCCTTAGATAGGGCGGCCACTTCCGTCCACTTAGTGAACTGATCTTGAAACATGACTATGTAACGGTGTCCTAACTTGGAACGGGGTAACGGGCCGACTAAGTCAGTACTGACAGTCTCCCAAGGGTGAAACAATTTACGGGGATTTTTCATGCGACCATATGGGGTCCTCTGTTCTACCTTAATCTTAATGCAGTCATCACACCTCCGTACATAGGTGGCAACATCATTAAACAATCCAGGCCAATAATATAGGCGCGCTATCTTGTCATATGTACGATATATGCCAAAGTGACCCGCGGTAGGAGCATTATGATTTTGTTGTAAAACTTCAGAGCGACAGCTCACTGGGACACAAAGCTTCCACCCCTCAGCACTCTGCTCTTCTTGGAGCCGCCTCCTAGGCCAAATATGTCTATACAACAACCCATCTCTAACTGTATAGTCGGGGAATTTCTTGGGGTCTACAATCAGTAATGATTTAATTTTCTTTACCCAGCTATCGTCGTTCTCTTGACCAATAGCGATAGGGGCCACCCCGCCCTCGGAGTTCGTTTCTCCCAAAGTGAGCTCCTCCTTACAGGGGGTGCGTGAGAGTACATCTGGAACTATGTTGAACTTCCCTTTCCTATATTTTATTTTCAAATTATATTGTTGCATTTCCATTACCCATCGTGCTAAACGACCAGTGGGATGGGGAATGGCATGCAACCACTTCAAGGACTGATGGTCGGTAATCACAGTAATTTCGTAACCTTCCACATATGACTTAATTTTCTCAGGGCATATATCACAGCTAGACACTCTTTCTCGGTTGTGGTATATCGGACTTCGGGACCTCTTAAACCCCTACTCGCATAAGCAATAACTTTCTCCTCACCATTAATCTCCTGAGTCAAGACAGCTCCCAACCCTTCGTTGGAGGCATCGGTCTGAATCACAAAGGGTAACTCAAAATGAGGGTAGGTTAATACTGGGGCACAGGTTAAAGCATCTTTGATTTTCTGAAATGCCGTTTCCTCCTCTTCTCCCCACTGCCAATTCACCTTCAATTTTAACAAACGATGTAACGGATTTGCTAGCTCTGAAAAATTAGGGACGAACCTATGGTACCAGGAGGCTAACCATAGGAAGCTCCTGAGAGATTTAACACACTGCGGGGTAGGGAAATCTCTAACAGCCCTAATCGTTTCCGGGTCGGTACGGAGGCCTTGCTCTGTCACAATATGACCTAAGTATTTCAGCTCAGATTTCAGAAAATTGCACTTATCTTTATTTATAATTAGACCTGCGTCTCCCAACCTCTGGAAAACCTCTGCGAGATGTTCTCTCTATGGGATTCAAGAGTCTCCCCTAATACTACCACATCGTCTAAGTACGCGAACGCATACAGTTCGAGTTTAGGCCCTATCACCTGATCTAGCAAACGTTGAAAGGTAGCTCCAGCTGAGTGTAAGCCGAAAGGCATCACTTTAAATTGAAATAGACCTCTGCCCGGCACTATGAAAGCAGTCAATTCTTTACTCTCCTCATCTAAAGCCGTGTTTTCGTAACGGGCAGAAGCAGAATCGATTGCAGCGCACCCAGGCGGGCAGAAACAGTAACATTCAAAGAACTAGTTCTTTGACATGAATTTTGCTTTATGTGTTATGGGTAATGAACTTTTTGGGTTGTCCAAAAGGTAATTCTGAAATGATTATTGGAGATTTAATTCAATAAAGTGAATTAATTGCTTTTTAAAACTCAGATAACTTTTCCACACTTATTAGTTACTTCAATAATTATGCAAAATTCTATGCTTTTTAGGCATGTCAATCTAAGAGTTAACTTTTCATTTCCTATGCTTGAAATTTGTAAGGGTGAATTATTTGAAGTAACTGATTAATAAGATATTAATAAGATATATTATTAATAAGATAGATCATTATTAATAAGATATTATTTTATTAACTAGAAGCATTCCATTATTAATAAGATATTATTATAATTATTTTATTAACTAGAATCAATTGCCTTCAGAGTCAATGCATGTTCTTTAAATCACATCGTTTATAGGTAGGCCTACCTACTATGAGTACCGTATTCAACTTCAAAGGCCTATTGAAGCTCTATCGAAAAAAAATCAATAAATAAATAATAAATAAGTGCTTTACTTTTGGCATTTTTGGAATCTACGGGTTATATTACACCAAGGGATATCAATATTGTAAACGTTTTTTAGGCAATTTTATTTTAGCAGTCCCCTTTTTGATCATTGGATGGGTACGGTCCCGGCTGATATACAATCATGTATAAGAATCGTGAGGCCAATTGACTGCCTAAATCAATATGCCTTCTCAGGCAATGTTCAATTAGGGACTCCTCACCAGTAAAAGCTATACGAATATTAGAAATTATTATTATTATAGATTAACACATATGACATGTACAAAGTGTATTCAAACAGGCGAACTAATTCTAATAATTATTGTTGAGATAACTATATCTTGCTCTAATAAACGAGTTCTGTTATGGTACTTTAAATAACACATACCCTATTTTAAAATGGATGAATATTTATTAATTATAGAAGATAATTAGTACCCTTGTGATATTCCAAAATGAAACATGATTAGTTTCGACATATTCAATAAGGACTCTCTTGACAATGACATAATTAGAAACTGGTCATGCTTATTTTGAATATTTTAGGGTAGGCCTACTAGTTATTTTCTACAATTAACCATTAAAGTTGCCCTATTAAAATTAATACTTTATTAGGGTATTAGCCTAATTAGAATTAGAGTAGCCTTTCAAACTCCTTATTCACTATAATGTTCTAAAAGCTTATCAATTTTAATCAAAACCTTGGAAATATAGCCTAGAAGGTGGAATTGAAAGTGATTATATTTGATGTGGCTTGGAACATCATATTTTCAACTTTTGCTTAAGTTATTTTTCATATTCAAAGAATTATTACCCCTTCAATGCAGTAAATAAGTACTATTACTTAATTCTTAATACAATACATAATAATTGTGATACCCTATTTTATATCCAATTCAAGTCTATTATTTAACTACGTGTTACCTATAGCATTTGCCAGTCAGCAATGTTAAATAATTTTATTAGTTCCAAAAAAGCAGAAGACATACAGAACCAATCAAGTTGTTAATAAGAGTTCGATGCTTTTGGGTTAAATATAGTTTTAAAAATCCCTCAAGTATAAACAATTAAAACATATTTTATTAATTTCATGTCACTTGCTGTTTTCTTCAAAACTACCTGAATTGAAGCAGTTAGCAGGAGCGATCAGAAAAAGAAGATATTATTATGAATAACATGAAATAAACACATCAAGATGTACTGAAAAAATGAATATATTTCTTAGATTAGTCCATCTCTTTCTTCTGTAGGCTACTACATCATACATGAATCATATCCATGGAATATTATCCATAGTTGATTTTCTTTGTTATCCTCTACTTCTGGCTGGTACATCACTAGGCCTGAAATCAAAAAGTTATAGATAATTTATTATTCATTATAAAAAAAACTTTGCAAAGTGAATTCTGAAATTGATTGTAATTTGTATAAGTTTTTAATTATATTTCTTGGGAAGGAACCCCCCAATAATGACAAAGTAATATTATATGAGAAATTCCAATAAACCAACATTCAGTTGAATTATTATTAGCATCAATCTGTTAGTTGTGTAATTCTGAATGATTGAATAAATAAATCTCCATGCAGGAATTGGGATTAATCAGTGTGCCCCTAGGTCAAAAGAACTTGTTGGTGAACAATATATTTTTGGATACCATGAACAATTATTTATTTATTTCTGTGGTCAGTAGGCCTACTTCTCGACCGTTTGGTTTACTTAACTCTTCCAAAATGTACTGCATAAAGTAATTTTTAGTTCTACATTTAGAGAAACAAGTTTAATGAAACAAATGGAAATAATCAATAAATTAATTGCTTAATCTGAAATGATGATTATCTACAACATTATAAATAGAACTAAGTGATTTGAAAATGAATACCAAACTGCAAATACATAAATCTCTCTCAGAACAATGTGGGTATTTCATCCATGAATTTAATCATAAATTTTAAAAGGTGGAATGACTGTCATTAAAAGCTATTATTCAGTGTTTTCTACCAGCACTTGCTGGGTGAATTTTTTAAGTCATCTATTCATAGTTCTAATGTATGGTCATTTATAAAGTCATCATCCACTCAAGATCAAGATGGACAGTTGAGAAGAGTGTTTTAAAAACAATTTTAACATTAAATTATTGATGTAATGTTATCACATTATTGGATAATGTTACATAAATTATTTATTTATGGAAGGAATCCCAAATATTATGAATAACTCTATTCCCTGAATGATAAGTGAATACATTGCTTTTTAAGCACTCTTCTCAACTGTCCATCTTGATCTCATGTGGTTTCACGTAGTTTCGAAATATTAAGATTTCCTGTAAGCTATTAATGATTTCAAAATTCAGTCAGTTTTTCTATTATTTTAGTCACGTACCATAGTTAAATCTTACTATTTGAATATCTACCATCAAATCGATAATAAAACATTGAAGTGGATAAACCTTTTTAAAAAATGGGAAACTGTATAAAATGACATCGCCTATATAAAGTTTAAAAAATGAGTGGAATTTTATCTTACCTAACTAACTTATTCTAATTATAGGTTCCAAAGAATTGTTCCATCCTGGTCAACAAAAAAGAATTCATATGCATTTCCTTTGAGCACATTCTCTTCAATATTTTGTTTGTAAATGGTACCTGAAAAAAGAAACATAATCTTTCAGCATATTCATTTTGGAGATAATGTGAAGTTAATCATCAATGATAAGACATAGTTTGGACTTTGAATAAATTAGAAGTGAACTGGGCCTCAATAAACTATTTACATTAGATATAAATACTATAAGTATATAGGTACTTACATTCATAGCACATAACAGAAAACACTTTAAAGTTTTATAATATAAATTAAAACAGGTGACACACGACATAGATAGATTAAAAACACTGAAAAACTTACATTACACTCTTTGCTCGGTTTGAGAAAGGGGACACAGTTCCTTAAAAATTTCCGATTATAATGGAAGTTTTTCAGTGTTTTTAATCTATCTATGTTGTGTGTCTCCTGTTTTAATTTATACTATTCACATTGATATACCTGGCATCAAGTAATATATCGATCAATAGAGCATGAATAAGTTTTTCAAATACATTACTATTGTAGTTTTAAATGAGTTTGGTAGCAATGGTCAACCAGAAAAATAGTACCTACCTATTTTATATTTTTCCAATGGCAGTCTTTCAATATTCAATTACACTGACTCTGATCAAGTTATTACTATAACAATCTATTTAATATTGTTTTCAAGTGATTTTAAATTATAAATTAAAAGAAGATTAATTCATAGATAGGTACCAAAGACAAATTAAATGTTCTAATAGTCAGGTTAGTTTTGTTATTATATTGATAAACTATGAGTTTACAATATTTTGAGGTGCAACAAGGATAATGGAAGTTTAGGACTTAGAATGTAATGAAATACTTCTAAGTCAAATTATGATGTTATTTTTAATAAATCTGTTTGTGAAAACTACTAGCTGCATTATAAAAAATGTATTTTGTGATTAGGCCAACTTACTGAAAGTGTAAAAGATTGTTAGCATGAAATGCTAAATGTTATCTTGGTTGAATAATGTTTTGAATCTGATTATTTAATGTTAATCTAATCAATCAAATAATTATAATAATCAAATAATGTTAATCTAATCAATTAAATAATCAAAAAATTATTTTAAATAATAATTTTGTATCATTGAATCAATAAAATAATAATAAATAATAATAATAATAACAATCAATCTTGAATGACTTTAAATCTAATCAGTTGATTAGATTTCTCTCTTTCTTGTGATAATTCTCTACCATACACAAACTAGCTAGACAAGGATTTACATTATTATTAAATACTACAAATTAAACATTAAAAAAAGAAATAAATAAACTTTTGTCAACTTCTAACCTCTTGAAAAATGAAAAAGATAGCAATTTAGACCTAGAGACTAGGTTATTAAAGGCCTACTACAGTGGGCTACCTGAATAAAAATTGTAAACATGCTAGTTGTAGGCTACTCATAAAATTTATATCAAATAATTGTGTAGGCCTACGGTAGATCTAGCCTACTTTATTATAATAAATTTAAGTGTACTTACTTGAATCCTCTATTACATCAGCAATTTCTAACCATATTATATTTTTCAAATAGGTAGCCTAATTCGTTGTGCAGGTCTGGAAAGTACAAAACTTTGAACTTCGAAAATTTCACGCCTTTCTGTTGTAAATTCATTTTCAATTTCTCTTGTAAAAATTATAAGAATAAAGAAACCAATAGAAATATTTTATACCTCAATTTTCCACTGCAAATTAATTTCACAGTATAATAGTAGCAATCCGAAATCTGACAACCAATATCAAAACAAACCATCCAACAGTTAAAGATTGAGGTTAAAAAGAACATGGCGTCTGATCCACAGAAAGCCACTATTCTGCCGGTGTCACGTGATCAGAGCAGAAAAGTGATTCGAAGCTGTCTGTTCTCGTCGACAGAATCCCGAAATTAGTTCTTTTTCGACAAAACGGTTCATGAGCAGTGATCGGTCGAAGCAAAATAGCATTGTGTTGATAGGCCTTATAAAGAACGGCAAGATGAACGACAGTTCGTCTCTGATTTGAACAGTTCTTTTTTTCTGCTCAACTTTCTGCCGATGGGTGAATACTCCCATAAGAACCAATGTTAATTTAAAGTGAATTCTGTCGTCTGCCCATTACGAAAACACACCTTAACGGGACTTGCCAATAACCACTCTTCAGATCAATAGTAGATATATACTTAGCATCGTGAAGCCTGTCTAAAATACCGGTCATATTTGGGAGGGGGTAAGCATCTCTATGAGTCACAGAATTAAGTTTACGAAAATCAATACAGAACCTTATTTTCCCATTCGATTTTTTTACTAATACGATAGGAGAACTCCACGAGCTACAGCTGGGTTCTATGACTCCCTGTTCAAGCATTGTATCGACTTCCTCATCAATCACTTTTTGCATGATAGGGTTCCTGGGATAGGGACGAAGTCTGAAGGGTTCAACTCCTTCCTGGAGTTTTATTTTGTGTTTCAAGATATGGGTCCGTCCTGGGAGTGAAGAGAATTTCCGGATTTCTTCTTCCAGAAAATTATCGAATTTCTCCTGCTCAGAGACAACTGATAACCTACCTTCCCCTTCCCTACTCCGTAATCGGACTCCCTGGGGTTGCATTTCTAATACAGCTCCCATCTTACGCAGATTTTCCACTCCTAAAATCATACGAGGTTCAATATCTGGACAACTGACACTTGCCACTTATACTCCTTGCCACATACAGTGACCGGTAAAGTGGTCTCTCCTTCTATTTTAAGACGTTTCGCGATCTCACTAGAAACGTATGACTTTTGAGATGAGGTATCTATAGCGGCATTCAGGTCCACCCCCTCTACTCCTACATACATGTACACCCCATTAT
The DNA here is from genome assembly GCF_014356525.2 of Nilaparvata lugens. Lineage (NCBI taxonomy): Eukaryota > Metazoa > Arthropoda > Insecta > Hemiptera > Delphacidae > Nilaparvata > Nilaparvata lugens. Next base: position 64,769,675 of record NC_052504.1, on the reverse strand, counting down.
CTCCGACCTCCCTACTTGGTCTAACGGCAGCTACAGTCGACACCTTAGAAGTATTCGCTGAACTCTTACTACCATGTATAGCTCCCACTATCTCTGGTTCCCATTCTACTCTATTATGCCTTATATTGATAGTTAAATTATGCTGAATCATGAATGACACTCCTAACAACACGTCAGGCTTAAGGCCTTCCATCACTACAGCCTGGAAAGAAACAGAAATATTTTCTATTTTCAATTGGGTAAAAACTCTTATCGAGAGGAGAGCAGACTTCCCATCAGTGAGTATCGCTTTATGTGTGCAGTTTTCTTTCTTTACTGACCCCTCACGTTCTAATGCTCTCAGAACTTGTGTACTGATGTAGGATTTTTCCGATCCTGTATCAATCAAAGCGACAAATTTCTGGTTCGCCAAACTCACATCAATGAAAGTCTGTGTATCTCCTGACACGGTTCTGGGGCTTAAAATCTTTGTTGAATGAATTACTGAATTTCCCGACGATCTTTTACTCTGGGACTTACAGTTACACTGATCATGATTTTTCCCACATTCCTTGCACTTAGAAAGCTCAGGGCAAGTTGACCTCCAATGTCCTGTCTTTTTACAATTCCAGCACACAGGACCCTGACTAGTACTACTCTCTTCTATCACTTTAGTCTCCCGTGGCTTAGTAGTTGCCTTAGCTGAATTTTCTCCCCGTTTATTGTCCTCGATTTTGGTATTCCGTAAGGACAACCTAGAGTGCTTTTCCTCAGCACGGATTGCCTCATATTCCCTAGTTATATCTAACAGTTGGTCTATGTTTTGGGCTCCTACACTTCGGACATGTAGCTTATATCTGGGTAATAAATTCTGATACACCCTCTGATATATCCTATCCCCGTCGTAACTTCCTAATCTCCTCATTAAAGTGAGTAGGGCTTCGGCATACTCATCAGCCGGTTCGCCCTCCCTCTGCTTCCTTGCAATGATTTGACTTTCAAGATCGTCACTATAAGTATGGGGATAGTATCGGAGTTTAAACGCCTCTACAAAGTCAGCCCACGTCCTCCACTGGGAGCGACGATTCCGCATCCAGAGTAGGGCCCCTCTCTCCATCAGCTCTGGTAGGGCTATAAGAGATTGTTCCCCGGATATCCCATATGCGCTCTGAAGTTCAGTGAGCCTCTCGATAAAACTGGGAGCATCTGATACACCATCAAAACGTAAATTCCAACTTCTTACCTTATCACATACAGCGCCCTGACTATACGTGCCTGAAGAGCGGTGTGGTGCCGGCTCTATACCTGTTGGTCGATTCACTCTGTTGTGGAGGGACGGCTCAGAGTAGACACGGCTTGTGCCTGGGATAGCATCGTCCCGGCGAGTCTGAGAGGTCGCAGCGGTTCGGGACCGATGGTGTTCAACCATCCTCCTCCTCAGCTCCGTCAGAGTCCCCACTGCCAACAGGCCAAGACTCTCCAGGTAGCTGACCACTTCCTCCTTACTCAGCCGGTACACCCACGACACTCGAGGGTTGGTTTCTCGCTCCGTGGAGTCTGTCTCGTGATCTCCCTGGTCCTCCTCGTACTCTTGGAGTGTAGACTCCTCTCCCCGTTCCGACATCGTGCACTGGGGTTTACTTAACCTTTGCTCACGATCTACTTGGGCGCCAGACGTCTTAGCCTCACATTGGGAGACGTCAGTTTTATTAGTATGTCCTATTCCACCCTCTAGGTTTTCTAATAATTGCGAAGTATTGCTACGACGCGGACTAGCTACAGCCGGGTATGGGTCGGGGTCGGTGACTGTATTGACTGGTGGAGATACTGGACCTACACTTCTCCCCCTGTCCTGATTCTTTACCCTCTGTCTTTGACGGGAGGTATTTAATTTGAAGGGAAGGGTGTGTGCCCGTGCCGTTGTTGGCCGATTCGGCCCTCGGCTCTTGGAATTCAGGTTGGGTGTTAGGGAGAATTGAGGTAACCTTAACCAAGGATACGGATCCGGATATCAGATCCCCACAAATAATTATATTTGTAAAGGTAGTACGCAATCTGAACCAACTGCGAGTTGACGGCGAGCAAAGCTGTACCTGCAAGCCTGGAATAAAGGTTGTAGGTGGAGGAACTCGGGGGAGCTTAACAAGGAATGATATCGAATTTTTGTTACGGTTTTCGCAATCTGAGACTGCAGGCTGTCGGTGTCCAGACTGAACCTGCGCACCCGGTATCAGATCAATATGATTGGAGAGGTGTAAGAGGTATAAGGTATAGGATATGGTATACCGAGTTAGAAGTATAGGGAATATTTTATCGGGCCTGGGGAATGGAGATTCGTTAATAGGATTGTTCCTTCCTGTAACTAATGGGGTTTGGTTCAATAACTTGCGCTGTGAATCGCGATAAAGTTCTCAGCAAGCTGAACCTGCTAGCTAAATACAGTATATCAATTACAATTTTATGATAACTAAAGCTCAATGGATGAGGTTTCGGGTGTCGGATTTCTGAATCGCGAGCCTGCAGCTGCGAAAGGATTTTCAGCAATTCTGAAACTGCTAAACAGGATTTCCGCGCTAATCTGATGACAGCGCGCTGGTTATTAAGGGCCAATCTGTAACTGCCCTTAAGGGTATGGGAATCACTCTCAATCGTCCGAAACGCTTTTAAATTAATAGTCAGTATGTCGACTATTATGAGAGGATAGGGAAGGGTTCACAAGGATTCTCCTAAGCCTCTCGCTGGTCTGAGAACCGCGACTGGGTCGATCTCTAATCTGTGACTGAGATCCTGCTCTACATAAGGTTTCCTACAACTCTCGCTGGTCTGAGGACCGCGACGGGAACGATCTCTAGTCTGGAACTGAGATCTCGTGCTATACAGGGTAGGAAAAATTAAGAGGAAGAAAGAGAGAGGATGCCGCAGTCTGGGGACTTCAGCGAGGACGTTCTCAAGCTGTACCTGAGAGCAGGAAGCGTCGCAGTCTGTGACTTCGACAAGGACGTTCTCAAGCTGCACCTGAGAGCCGGAAGCGTCGCAGTCTGTAACTTCGACAAGGACGTTCTCAAGCTGCACCTGAGAGTGGGAAGCGTCGCAGTCTGTAACTTCGACAAGGACGTTCTCAAGCTGCACCTGAGAGCAGGAAGTGTCACAGTCTGTAACTTCGACAAGGACGTTCTCAAGCTGCACCTGAGAGTGGGAAGCGTCGCAGTCTGTAACTTCGACAAGGACGTTCTCAAGCTGCACCTGAGAGCAGGAAGCGTCGCAGTCTGTGACTTCGACAAGGACGTTCTCAAGCTGCACCTGAGAGCAGGAAGCGTCGCAGTCTGTGACTTCGACAAGGACGTTCTCAAGTTGCACCTGAGAGCAGGAGGCGTTGCAGTCTGTGACTTCAACAAGGACGTTCTCAAGCTGCACCTGAGAGCAGGAAGCGTCGCAGTCTGTGACTTTGACAAGGACGTTCTCAAGTTGTACCTGAGAGCAGGAAGCGTTGCAGTCTGTGACTTCAACAAGGACGTTCTCAAGCTGTACCTGAGAGCGGGAAGCGTCGCAGTCTGTGACTTCGACAAGGACGTTCTCAAGTTGTACCTGAGAGCAGGAAGCGTTGCAGTCTGTGACTCCAACAAGGACGTTCTCAAGCTGTACCTGAGAGCTAGAAGGATTATAGAATAGGGAAGGTGAAGAGAGAGTAAGAGGAAGGATGCCGCAGTCTGGGGACTTCGGCGAGGACGTTCTCAAGCTGTACCTGAGAGCTAGAAGGATTATAGAATAGGGAAAGTGAAGAGAAAGTAAGAGAAAGGATGCCACAGTCTAGAAACTTCGGCGAGGAAGTCCTCAAGCTGTACCCGAGAGCTAGAAGGATTATAGAATAGGGAAAGTGAAGAGAAAGTAAGAGAAAGGATGCCGCAGTCTGGGGACTTCGGCGAGGACGTTCTCAAGCTGTACCTGAGAGCTAGAAGGACTATAGAATAGGGAAAGTGAAGAGAAAGTAAGAGAAAGGATGCCGCAGTCTGGGGACTTCGGCGAGGACGTTCTCAAGCTGTACCTGAGAACTAGAAGGATTATAGAATAGGGAAAGTGAAGAGAAAGTAAGAGAAAGGATGCCGCAGTCTGGTGACTTCGGCGAGGACGTTCTCAAGCTGTACCTGAGAGCTAGAAGGATTATAGAATAGGGAAAGTTAAGAGAGAGAAAGAGAAAGGTTGCCGCAGTCTAGAAACTTCGGCAAGGAAGTCCTCAAGCTGTACCTGAGAGCTAGAAGGGTTATAGAATAGGAAAAGTTAAGAGAGAGAAAGAGAAAGGATGTCGCAGTCTAGAAACTTCGACGTGGACGAGCTCAAGCTGCACCTGAGTTCTCTAGGAAAAGGATTGGGCTTTTCCTACTTGGAATTACAGCAAGTCAGAAACTGCTAAGCGAATTTAAAATACAGGGCCACTCTATAGTATGAAAATTAATAAGGAAAATACATCCCTAAAAAAAACTGAGATTACCTTATTACAGAAGAGGCAATGCACACAAGTGACCAGTCCTGACATACAGTTACCTGAATCACTGCAGGACTAAATACGGAGAATAGCAAACAAATTCCTGCACTAAATTTAAACGTCGTGAAGCAACAGAGTTGAGACTTAAGAATTAAGCCCTCAAAAATAATTTGCTTAAGAGCCTAGCTAAATTTCCCCACTCAACTGTTTGTAGCACAAACTTGAGATCCCTTACAGGTTTCAAAACCAAGAATAACTCGTTCACCCCCAGTGATACAAATTCGGGAAAAAAATAGCTGACAAGAAAGAAAAACCCACAAGGTAATTCTAACTCCGAGTTGTTCGGAACTCGACCTACAATATTCTACGTTAACACAAGATTGAATAATAATTAGTGTCGGTAACGTCGTAAGGAGAGGAGATTCGCGACCCGATCTCACGCTCAACCACCGAACAACTGCTTTCTCCCAGGTCTTCTTGAAGCAACACCGGGTCGCTGAAAGTTAGGAGGCTGGGGGAAAAGGGCTTGCTGACCAATGGGAGTCTGAAAAGACGATCACGCCACTAGTCATGTGACAGGGTTTGAATCCACTAGTGCTGATGATAAGGGTGCAGCTAATGACGACACTGATACTAATTACTACACTAATTCAGGTCGGTAAACAATATTTCTATTCCAGAAATTTCATGAAGAGCGATACTGACCTGACTCGGTAGCCGCTTATCGTTTAGATGATACGAATGCTGCTAATTTAAAGGGGTTGACGGCGATGGTGATAATGTATATACACAACTACAAATCTAACAAAATATATCCGGCAGACGATCCTATTCCTATTCTAAAATAGAATAATTTCGCTAATTTTTTTGCTGGACGACGGCTCTCCATCCATCACAAAAATTCACTTTGTGACAATATTATAGTTTTGCAGATGGCAAAAATGTTTCCTGATTCCGAAGCTAGGGGACTTCTTAAACGGTATGTCTGAGTTACTCTTTTATAAATTAAGAGGTCAAAGGCTCCAGCAGATGTTCAGAGTTACAGGCACCAGTCTCGTATAACCAATTACAAATAATTTTTTTGTAAGCAAGAATACCAACAGTGGGATCAACTATTTCTCTGTTTGGGGCTTTTCTTAATAAGATGTTGGAAACATAAAACGGGTTTGTGCGGTTTATTGATTTAATAATTCTAGGGACCTGTAGGCCCACATTTGCAGAGCTTCTAGTATTGTAATTATGCGTTACTTCTGTGACAATACAATCCCTATTTCTGAATGTAAAAACAAGTACATTTTTTATATATATTTGTCTGAGAGTCAGTAATCTGGAGTAATTGAAAAGTGCTTCTGTGGGGTACTGCTTCTCTAATTTCAAGCCTGCTTTAATTATCAGCTTCTGTATAATATACAGAGGCTCTAACGTAGTTTTAGCCGCTCCACCCCATGCAATTATACCATAACTAAGAATCGATTGGACATAGGCAAAATAGACTGACTTAATTTCTTTTTCATTTAGTATGAAGCTAAGCTGGTAAAATATATAGATCATTTTTCGGAGCTTACGTTGCAAATTGATTATATGATTTTCATATCTAAGATTACTGTCTATCATAACACCTAGATAGTTGTAGCTTTTTACTCTCTCATTGTCTGGCAATTGCAGTCAATGCTATAGTTATCGTCGCAAGAATGGAGTTTCAGCATCAAGTCATTAGGGGGCTCACTTGATGTTCTAAGTGTGATAGGCAGACATTTTGTCTTTCCCACATTCATGGTAAGAATGTTTTGATCACACCATGCCTTCAGCTTCTTCATTCCTATTTCGGCTTTTAGGTAAGTTTCATTCCAGCTTGCACCCCTGAATATAACTGCAGTATCATCTGCGAATAGAAACAGCTCTCCTTCAATATTAAGCTTATCAATATTATTTATATAGATAAGGAACAAAACCGGCCCCAGGGTACTGCCCTGCACCACACCGTATTCCACATCACTAACTCCACTTAGTTTCGACCCAATGGAGACAACTTGTTTTCTGTCACCAAGGTAACTCTTGAACCAGGCCAAAGCCAAGTCCCTCACCCCCATAATCTCCAGTTTTGAGAAGAGTATACTCCTGTCAATCGAATCGAACGCTTTGGCCAGGTCAATAAACACTGTTAGAGCTTTCTCATCTCGATTGATTGCCTCCATAAAAGTGTTATTTATGGAGAAAAGTGCATCTGAGGTATTCTTACTCCTTCTAAAGCCAAACTGAGCATTAGAGAGCAATTTGTTCTCCTCCAAATAGCTCTGCAGTTGCACCTTGACACATTTTTCCAATAGCTTCGACACTACACTTAGCAGGGATATGGGCCTATAGTTGTTCATATTATCTTTACTACTGGTCTTGTGAATCGGTATAACCTTGGCGACTTTCAGATCATCAGGAAATACACCAGTTTTCAGGCTCAGATTTATAAGGTGATTTAATGGGACCAATAGAATATCAATATTGTCTTTAATTAAACTTGTACTAATCCCATCAAAACCTGGGGCCGAGCCACCTCGCATATCTCCTACAATCTTTAAGAGCTGACCTTCCGTGACTGGCTGTATTTGAAACTGTAAATTGGGATTGTTACACAAAGTGCCTTCGTGAAGTTGTTCCTGTGAGGGGGGAGGCAACTCTGCAGCTAACTTACTTCTTACTTTTGAAAAATATTCATTAAAAGCATCTGCCACCTCTACTATGCTCTCTTCTCTGTCATCCTCAATATTTTCAAGAAAAAGTTGTATGGGGAGTTGCTGTTTTTTTACTTTAGTTCCATTGTACTCATTTATTATTTTCCAAAACTTTTTCGGATTATTTGCATTATCAGTTAATTCTTTTTTGTAATAATTAATTTTAACATATTTCAAAGTTTGACTGAGTCTATTCCTGAATGAACGAAAATTATGAAGTAATTGCTGGTCCCCAGGGTTATTTCTAACTAGTTTACTCATCCTATCCCGTTTTCTAATTTCCCTTATCAGCTCGGTAGTAATCCATGGCTTGAGTTTTTTGTGGCATGCGCGTGCTTTAAAAGGCTTTTCAGCTTTCTCCTTTAACTGACAGATTATTCTCAGAAAGTGAGCACAGCAGGTGTTAGCCTCCTGTTGCATTGTTACCTGATCCCACGATTGTGCCTCAAGCAAGGATCGAAATTGTACCTTATTGAAATAAGATTGGTGTGTGTGCATAGGTCTAGGTTCGACTTGTGGTTGGACTATTTTGCATAAGACAGCCCAGTGGTCAGTTACATCAGACTTCAAGATTCCCGCGTTGACTGCGTTGCAGTCTGGATGCTTGACAAAAATGTGGTCGATACATGTCTGAGAATAGTCAGTAACTCGGGTAGGTAAATAAATGCCTTCAGTGAATCCGTTCGAGTACATAATGTCCAAGTATCTGTCTTTATCATTATGCCCTCTGTTAACGGGTAAAGTGTCTATATTAATGTCACCTAAAAATAAATAAGATGTGTTTCTTTTTTCAAGATTACAGTAAAATGTCTCTAAATCATTAAGGAACAAATCAGAGTTCATAGCTGGACTACGATAAATCGAAATGATAGAATAATTTCTATCATTCAACTTAAAATCTGTTTTCAAGCCAGATGCCTCGCCTAATTTTATTTGATCTGTTTTACTGTTTAATTTGGAATCAATATAAACCACCGTACCGTCACTCCTATTCCATCCCGCAACCGTACTGAATACTTCGTATCCCTCTAATTGTGTTAAGATTTTGTCATTATCAATCCACGCCTCACTCAATGCAATGAGATCAAACTTCACCTTCAAACTCTCCAGAACAATCAAAGCCTCGTCTATGTTCTTATGATAGCTTCATATATTAAGTGAATTATTTTTAGACTATTCGCCCCTTCTCCCTCAAAAAACTGTCTCACATCATCGTGCTCATTAAAGTATTCGCACTTTACATGGCCAAACTCATCTAAACCTACATTGCCTCTGCTCTCTCCCATATAATGTTAGGCTATATGAAATAGAAATAATGTGTTTATATAAGGCTTAGGTAAAACCTGGATATGGAACGGATAGATTGTAGATAAGAAAAAATAAAGAGAAAAAAAAATTATATCATATCATAAAAAAGAGAGAAAAAAATAGCTGACTGCTCAACCGTGCACAAAGAATATAATAAACAATGTTTAATGACTCTTTTCGATGAGGAAGTGATAAATCTTTATAGCTTCCCATTTGAAATGAAGTGCAGTCATCATTAATTATTCATTTCAATGTACGATAGAACATGATATAATAAAATGTTCAAAACTCAAATTTCAACTCATTCTTGTGTGTGCTACAACTAAATAATAAAAATCCATCGCATAATAATCCACAGGCATACAAAGACATTCACACCCATTCATACTCATAAATGAAAGAGACAGGCAATAGAGGAGAAAGAAGCGCTGTAGAAGTATTCATATTTGATCTTTGAAATCTACATCTTGTAATTAAACAGTGTTGGTGAAAATATGGAGATATTATAATATTGTTTTTCCTTTCACAAGAATAATTTGATAGTGGATAATTCGAAATCATGTGTCAGTGCATGAAGGTGTGTATGATAGCTGCCAAATTGCATAAGCTGTTATAAATGAATGGGAAAATCACAACAATTTTTCTTCTTATGCACTTTCAATGTTATTTTTATATCCTGGAAAAGGATGAAAGAGTGAGTCAATTTTGTTGCTCAATGAACTTGATCTGTAAAAAGTTATAAAGAGTAGTCCTAAGTATTCAAAATTTGAAGCTGAATGTTAAAATCTTTCTAAAGTTTATGTAGAACATACAAACAGATGGATAACAACTATGGCCTTGATTAAGTCAAAAGTTATAACTCGCTAACGCTCAATCAATGATATTCCTGCCATTGATTGTGAATGTGTATGTATTGCAGATGGCGACAGTTACTGTTAAAAAGGAGGAGGAGGAGGATGATAGCAGCCAGCAATCAGCTGCAGTGGAAGATGATTGCAGCCAACAACATTATCTAATCCCTGGCTACAACATGATCTTCATCAAAGAGGAGGCATATGGTGAGATGCATTCTATCACTAACTGATTCTTGATTGACCAGGGTCCACACTCCTTGCTTGGGTGATTGGATTGTGGCCAGCTTCCTTACATGAAGTGGTTTGTTGTTTGGGTGTGGAAATCCTGTGTAATTGCTACTCCTGAATGGGCTGTCTGCCACATGTCAACCATGTACATTTACTGGATAAAGAATGTGTGACTTGTTAGGCTAGGATTAGGTAAATAATGAAAAGAGGTCAGGTTTAGATGAGGAAAAGGCTAGGGTCAGGTTTCAGTTTCAAAATGGCAGCATTCTAGTGATATTGTGAAATTTTTTAATTCGGAATTCAGAAGAATTTTGTCATTTTAGAAGCCAAAATTGTCCACTTGAAATGCTGAAATTTTTTCTGCCACTTATTTCTATTGCTACCATTGACAACTAGTTCCTTTTGGATGTTCTTCCTTCTCATATCACCCAATCTTTTTTCTATCTATCCACTTGAGTTTATAGCTTTTGTAATGTTCTATGCTTAAGAGTTTCAATGCTGATACACAGGGGTTTAAAAAGGCAGACGCTTGTATTCTATATAAAGTGTTTCAGATGAGTTAAGAGCTGGAGTTGAAGACAGAAAAATGTTAGGTGGTTAGGGTCAGCTTTCCAATGACAGAGGCTAGGGGAAGGTGAGGGTTTTAGTTGGGGAGAAAACAATGGATGAACAGGTAGAAGTTCTAGTGACCCTTCAGTGGTCGACTATTGTTAATGTGTTTCGACATTTTCGTGGTCTATTGTTAAGGATTTCACTCTGAGGAATAAATTGGTGGCCCAGTCTGATTACTTGAAGGCATTTTCAGCTGTAAACCAGTGGTAGCCTACATTGATTGGATAAACACACACATTACCATCGATTATGAGTACAAATTTAGTCAAACTAGGAACGTATTATTTTTTATAAAGATTATGTTCTTTTATACTTATCCTTATGTCCTATCATATTCAGTGTACATGGTGAGACTAAATACATTACATAGACAGATCATCAGCTGATGAATAGCACATGTGGTGTGTAATCACAAATCGTATGTAACTCAAGTTAGTCTGTATACAGCTTGTGAGCAAGTTGAGTTTCATCAAAATGAACCATTAGAAATAGTTGAATAACAAGTACATGAACACTGATCTAGATGCAATAATAAAGTAAGAATACAAGTAACAGGTGAGGTGGAAAGTAATAGATGAGTCCCTACCAGCTGAAACTGCCTTCAAGAAAGCAGACGTGGCCACTCCGGCCACTAATGAGGGTAATGAAGCAGATTCAAAGGACAATAGAGTGTGATAGCCGAGAGTTGGAGGATAAACCTTTTTGGAACAATAGCCCAGTGTACAGGTAGCGCAGCCCTGTCTCCTTTCTTTATCCCGGTTTTAGTTTTGCTTTTGAATGGCTGAAGCTTCGCCACTGGATACAGTACTTGTTTACTGTACAGTAACTATATTATTGGGTAAAATACAGCGTGATTCAAAAAGAATACCACAACTTTGAAAATCTGTATTTAATCAAGGAAACATAATAGAAACATGGGTTGTAAATCAAAATGAAGAGTATTAAAATAAGTTTTTTCCCACTAGAAAATAAGTTCGCAAATGTTCAATGTAGCCCCCTCCAGACACTCTAGTGATATCAATATGATACTCGAACTCGTTGCACACCCTCAGTAGCATATCAGGCGTAACAGTATGTATAGCTGCTGTTATTTCTTGTTTGAGCTCCTCAATGTTAGCTGGTAGAGGAGGTCGATACATTTTATCTTTAATGTACCCCTAGAGAAAAAAATCGGAGGGGGTGAGCTCAGGGCTTCTTGGAGGCCAGTGATGAAGTGCTCTGTCCCGATCCATTGCCTTGGATAGTTTTCATTCAAATAGGCACAGACAGATGAGTGCCAATGGGACTAAATAAGGAACTAAAAAAACTTCAGAGCTTCCTCTAATCGATGTCTGATATTACTCTCCATTTATTCTTTGCAGAGTTATCAATTTTCAGAGTTGTGATATTCTTTTTGAATATTACTGCATAACTGAAAATTTATAACATGAAATATTGTATCAAGACATCAATGGAATAATTATAATTTAAATAAATACTTGAAGAACACAGCAATGTCACAATTATAGATCAAACAATACTTCATAGCATATTACCAAACTTTACAGGAACATTAACATTACATTATAATACTACTTTGGATTGGAACAGGTACTTTAGGACAGGTACATTACTTAATAATTTTAACTACAAGGTTTCAAGCTATTGAATAAACTTACAGGCATTCTAATGAGTATAATGATGGTAGTTAAGTCAGAACGATTGATTTACAATAAGACAACACTAAACTTGGGTGGAAATTCAATTTTTCAAGCCAAACAAAATGTGATTAATTTACTTGGGGCATGCAATAGCAATCATCACACATATTTTATATGAGTTACAGGAAATCCCACTTGTGAAATCATGTACTCAAGTATCAACACTACAAATCAGGAAGCGAATATCAATTGCTTTTACTACATAAAGGAATACTCTATTTATTTTCCTCTCACTCAAATTTGATAGAAGTACCATTACTTTGTCGGCATCTGACACAACATTTTGGATGAATTTGCCAAGAAAGTAGGAACGAATAGAGTTATACATTGGACAGCGTACTAAGAAATGTTCTATATCTTCTCTCTCACGAATATTACAAATAGGACAATTCGACATACAGTTCAATTTTTTACCTCTATCATTAACATACAAGTATATAGATACATTAGTGGCCATTCGCAATTGAGTGATACAACAGACTTTGACAATGGGCATTTGGAATCCAAGCTGCTCACCAATCTTGAAATTGGGATTTGATTCTCTATAGTGAGGGCAATTCATAGAGCTGAGTGCTGCTCCTACATCTTCCACATACAAACTATCTGCGTGATTTCTAAACAAGATTCCCTGTACAGCTTTCAACCTGTGAAAGAGGTCAGCTCTATCTCCCCATGCAATTACGATACCCTGATCACCGCACTTTTTCTGGAGAAGAGACAACCATCCCGAGGCTCCATGTATATTGTTCTGCTCCAGTGCACAGTCCAACAACACCGAGAAACAGAGTTTAGGTCATCACAGTCTGTTTGACAAATTTTCCCAAGTGTTTGGAGAATAATCGTTTTCCGTGGTGATTGAGATGGAGACCATGTTTTGTGAAGTTGAATCTCTGGAGGAAGTCATTAATGTCTAGGTAGAAGAGCTGCAGTGCACCAACATAGTCATCCACCACTCTAGATACGTAAGAGTTGGAGTAGAGTATGCTCTCGTTAAGTGTGAGGTCGTCATAATGGCAGGGTACACTGCATATTACAATTTTCGACTTGAGCTTGAGTTCAAGAAGAGAGCTGATTCCTTGGAAGATGGTTAATTGATGAGGTTCATTCTTATGAAAATCATTAGTACCAGCCAATATAACAATGACATCATCCTTAGTAAAGTCACTGACAAAATGGAGTCCATCGTGAATGATGTGTTTCAATTTAGCACTGGGCTTGGTATAGACGAAAATTTCGAAGTCATCATATAGATGATGGAGGTATTTACTCACCTCTTTTCCTTGACTGTCTGCTAATATTGTCATCCTCCTTTTCTTCTTACTATAAGTTGAATCACTACGTTTCATGCAAAGAGTCTTAGATTCACTTTCCTTATCAGGTCTGTGAATTTGAGCTTTGACTAGTAGCTTGTGAGTAGTAGGCTCATCATTTCTTGATGGAGACAATGTATCCCCAGAGAGCGATTCAAATCTATTCGTCACTTTTATAGTAGCTCTTGCCTCATTAACATTATTTCTTGCCTTAGCTGAGTGTCTTGGTGTAATAAAACCATCATTCTGAGAGATTGCATTGTCGATAACAATGCTTTCATTCATAAGTACATTATTTTTTCAGTTTCAATTATACGAATTATTTCATTTTTATTAATTAATTCTTCATTCAAACGAATGTTTGATGCTCATAGTTCTTTGATGCACGCTTTCAACTCCAATATTTCCTCATCAGCTTTCTCTTCATTCAATAAAGACTCTTCAAAATTTTCCTTGCGTCTACTTTTTTCGCACTCTAATTGTCTAGTCAGTTCTGAATTTTCATTCAAAAGTTCCATTCTTTCATTTAGCAGTTCCCCATTGCACGAGATAGCAGTGTCCAGTTTGTTCAATGCACTAACAATATTCGGCATTAAATCAATAATAGAATTGTTCGTGAATTTTTCTGCAGTCACAGCCAGAGTTCCTCTAATGTTGATGGCCAAGTCTATCACCTCATCATTAGCAAGAACATTGTTCATGTTGTTAAGTTCCGACTCTGCTCCACGTAATAACAGCTCACACTTGCTGTGTGTTGTCATAGTAGTCATTTTAAAAATCAAAACTAGTGCGCAAAATAATTAACAGCAGACGTCACAGCAAAGTAGCTCATCAGATGTCACAATGGAAATACAGCTGTCTGCTATCCCAGCTGACTCGGTTCCCACATAAAAGTAATTTTGAGGTTAGGAAGCACCGGTGAGCGGTGACCGGCAACTTGCAGATGACAGTCAGGTCAGAAGTCAAAACAATCGTCTTTTGATAGATAACCACTATCAAGTCGTGAGTTGAAAGTAAAGAAATTGAATCCACTACACTCAAACGAATAGAATTGAAGGTTAGGCTACGAAAATGAACACTGGTGAGATTAAGTTCATTCAAACTAACATGAGTGCATTTGCTAGAATGTGTCACACACTAAAAACGATCTCTAGCATAAAGAAACTGAAGAAATAGACTTTGTAAATTTATAAAACTCAATTTTTTAAGGAGCTATTTGCAGTAGAACTAACCAGGCAAACTGCAGGCCTGCCAACCCTGCCATTATATTGTGGACCTCACTATATATATATAAAATGTCTCATGAAAGGTATAACAGTCAAAGACCAAAGATTCTACATGAAATTTGCAACAAACTGTTTGAAATTTGGCTTTAAACTCAACGAATGTCTTTTTTTAAACTTTTTTAGCGCTCATATAAAGATCATAAACATCAAACAAAGTAAAAAATGTTATGAATATTATTTGAAATTATTATCTCCTCTTTCCAAACATATCATTATAATTGGATTTTGTCTGGAGTTTCTCCAGTTATTGACGTTCTTCAAAAATATTGTTAGTAATACTTTACTGAACATTTTCTCTGTTACACTTTCTGAGGACTCCCTACAGTGAGATTCATGTTATAAAGTCAGCACCTCATCAATGTAGGTTAACCTCTGCCAAATTGTTTGTAGACTATGGAAAAACCTAATGAACTGTCATCAAATTTCATATCAATTATGAAAATTCAAAATAAATTATGGGGACATTTTCTTGACAAACAATATTTGAGATAGAGCTGATTTTTAAATTCAATTTATTTGTCATTTTATAAAAATAAAATTAAAATACATTTTTCTCTGCAGTGCATCCTTAAACCATGAATTTTAAACAATATTAACAAAAATATTACAATTAAATTAAAAAACAAAATTCTTCAAAATTTCCAATTATTTTAATGGTATAGACAATTAGTATGTTCACTACGAATGAGTAGCAATAATTTGATTTCATTTCAGATGTACTGAATCAACTTCCACCTACTATAGAGGGTAATGGTAATAGAAAAAAAGCAAACGGTTGTCCTATGATTTCCACTCACTATAATGTGAATTTCACTATATATCCTGTTATATGTACAAGATATCCGTAATCTACAATTTATTTATTATTTTTTACTATAAGTTTTATTATTGGTGATTGCAGATGAGCAAGAGGCTGGGGGGAGTTCAGTGAAGAGCGAACCAGAGATGTGGTCTTTAAACTGCAGCACATCTGGCCGAGACGATGCAACAGAAGTGGGTGAACTGAATGAGCATTCAATCTCTCCAGTGGAAAAGTGCACTGAGTCATCTGTGGCTGACGAAAAGACCAAGCTCTACAGCTGTGCTCACTGTAGCTATGAAACACCAAAGTTTTGTCATTTGAAGATACACATTAGAAAACACACTGGGGGAAAACCTTTCAGCTGCCAGTTTTGTGACTACCAAAGTGCTAAGTTAGGACATTTGAAAGCACATATCAGAACACATACTGGAGAAAAACTTCTTAGTTGCGAATTTTGTGACCATAAATGTGCTCAGTTAGGTAATTTGAAAGCACATATGAAAAAACATACAAGAGAAACACTTTTCAGCTACGAGTTTTGTGAATTCAAAAGTTCTACTTCAAGTGAATTGAAAACACATATCAGAACTCATACAGCAGAAAAACCTTTCAGCTGCGAGTTTTGTGATTTCAAAAGTGCTCATTTAAATAGTTTGAAAGTACATATTAGAACACATACTGGAGAAAAACCTTTCAGCTGCGAGTTTTGTGACTACAAAAGTGCTCAGCTAGGTCATTTGAAAGCACATATCAAAACACATACTGGAGAAAAACCTTTCAGTTGCGAGTTTTGTGACTTCAAAAGTTCTACCTCAAGTCATTTGAAAATACATATCAGAACACATACAGAAGAAAAACCTTTTAGTTGCAAGTTTTGTGACTTCAAAAGTGCTCGGTCATGTAATTTGCAAAGACATACCAGAACACATACTGGAGAAAAACCTTTCAGCTGCAAGTTTTGTGATTTCAAAAGTGCTCATTTAGATAGTTTGAAAGGACATATTAGAACACATACTGGAGAAAAACCTTTCAGTTGCGAGTTTTGTGACTTCAAATGTTCTAAGTTAGGTAATTTGAAAGAACATATCAGAACTCATACAGCAGAAAAACCTTTCAGCTGCGAGTTTTGTGATTTCAAAAGTGCTCATTTGAATAGTTTGAAAGGACATATTAGAACACATACTGGAGAAAAACCTTTCAGTTGTGAGTTTTGTGACTTCAAAAGTTCTACCTCAAGTCATTTGAAAAAACATATCAGAACACATACAGGAGAAACGACTTCCAGCTAAGTGATATGATGAATTTGATAACCATGGCTTATTATCGATTTAGCCATGGGCTATTAAACACTTAATTTACTAACAAAACATGTTACTTGTGTTGAGTTATCTCTTGAACTGGTCGGATGCTCTTACTATCACTCATGCAATCATGCCGACTCCGGTTTCTCGAGTTGTTTTAACCTAAACGTTTATTTACTTCATTTCTAGAACAAGTTTGTAAGTCTATTTTAATCAACCATGGATAGTGAGTGTTTCAAATGCAAAATCCATTTTGTGAACATCAAAGAAATCATTGAGTGCTCGGAGTGTAAGAACGTCTACCATCCAACTTGTTCAAAACTACGCACCATTGATAACTTCAAAAAACTTGGAGCACGTAAGGCGACATGGAGGTGTGATTTATGTAAGTGTGAGTCTCAAAGTGAAAAATACCCTGAGTGTGATCAACGAGACAATTTAGACTCTTTAAAAGAGTTTTTCACTGAATTTATCAATTGTAAATTTGAGGAACTGAATAATACTATTTCCAACTTAAACAGTTCCAACTGAAAAACATGCTAAAGAAAGTCTGTGATGAAAATACCACTTTAAAAACTAATTATGATAAACTGGCTATTGAAAATTCAAAACTGCAACGAGTTATTGATGACTTAAAACAGCATTCTTATTCCAATAATTTAGAAATTGTGGGAGTCTCGGAAACCAGAAATGAAGATGTTTATTCTGTGCTACAATCTACAGCCCTAGCAGTAGGAGTTCCATTCAAAAGAGAGGATATCTCCATCGCCCACAGGGTCCCAACAATTATCGCGGTTTATAGATCGCCTGCATTGAAAGTAGATACGTTTCAGAACAGCTTAGATGAATGTTTGCTATCTCTCAGAAATAGAGCTAATATAAGTTTTGCAGGTGACATCAATATTCACTTAAATGATAATAACACCACTTCCAGCAATTATTTTAGCACATTATCCTTAAATGGTTTGAAGTCTTATATTAATAAGCCATGAACAGAGTTCATGGCAGCACAGAATCATGCATTGATCATATTTTTTTAAAAACTCAACTTTTAATCCTGATAATGCAATCAGCTCAATTATCAAAACAAGCATTACTGACCATTTTTGTATTAGTATTCGTGTTGATCTTTCAATTGATTTTCTTAAAGCCGCTAAACCTGTCCATTCTTATAAGAAAATTGACTTTAATAAATTACTGCTATCTATTAGGGAGAAGAATTGGGAGGATGTGCGTAACCCAAATTTACATGTAAACGATCAAATGCTTTTTTTCACCAACAAGATAACTAGTTACATTGAACAAGCAACTGTTAAAGTACATATTCAGCATAAGTTTCAATCATTAAAACCCTGGATCACCAGGGGTCTTGTCCTGTCAATTACTAAACGTGATAAATTATTTAAAAGCCTCTCAAAGCAACCTTTTAATGCTATTTTAAAAAATGAATTTATCGCTTACAGGAATATGCTGAATGAATGATTGAAACAGTGTAAATTTGATTATTATGAAAATAAAATTAGCCAAAATAAAAATAATGTAAAGAAAGTCTGGGACACATTAAATGAGATGTTGGGAAGAAAACGAAAATCAACTCCTCCCAAAATTGATGCTGATATTTTAAATCTCCACTTTGCTGAAGTAGGTAAGAACTATGCTGAAAAAATGAAAAGCGAAAATCCCATCTCATCTGCGGGAAATAAGTTTAGGGATTCATCTATAAGAGATTATGTCTCTTTTTTCCTAACACCTACTACTGAAATTGAAATACTGTATCTACTGTGTTAAGCTCTCTAAATGATAACTCTGCTCCCGGAATTGATAGAATTGGCAATAAATGTTTGAAAATTATCCGGCCTCACATTGTAAAACCCTTATCAGAAATAATTAACCATTGTTTTTTGGAAGGCTGCTTTCCTGACAGTTTGAAGTTGGCAAATATTATACCACTACATAAGTCTGGTGATCATAAAGACCCAACAAACTACCGTCCAATCAGTCTGCTGAGTGGTATCTCTAAACTGATTGAAAAATTGATCAAGTTGAGTCCTGGCTAGTTTGTTACCTACTTAAACATAATGTTATTCATAAAAACCAATATGGATTTCAGGCGAACAAAAGTACAATTGATTCTATAACCCTCTTAACTCAAACAATTTCAAATAACTTCACTGAAAAAAAACTAGCTACCTTCCTGGACCTAGCCAAAGCTTTCGATACAATCCCACATTCCAAATAACTAAAAAAGATAGAAAAGATTGGCATACACGGTATACCCCTCAAATTATTTGGCAGTTATTTAAAAAATAGATACCAAATCCTTACTATAGAAAAAAAACTAGTTTTGAACAGTTAAATGATTACGGTCTTCCTCAAGGAACTGTTTTATCTCCGATTCTCTTTCTTCTATATATTAATGATTCAATCAAACTTGAATTGAAAGACTGTGTGACACTCGCTTTTGCGGATGATACCACTTTAGTGTTTACCGGAACTGCAGAGTCGGGATTGAAGACTGTTAAGACCTGGTTAGATGAGCACATTCTTACACTTAATTCAAATAAAAGCGTCTTCGACCTTCTCTCCCAATATGATTGGCCAACCACTTGATCTAGACCACATTCATATTCATGATTTAAACTGTAACTTTCAATCTCGAACGATAGCTGTGGCTGCTCAAAATTGAAAAGAGAAAATTATTTTAAATATTTAGGCGTAATAGTTGATCAGCATTTGCGATGGGATATTCACATAGATAAGCTTTGTAATAAACTCAAGCACTGGATAAACAAATTTTATAATATCAGCAGGTTGGGTACCTAACATAGCCATTTCAAAATTGGTTTATTTTGCCTAAATTCAATCTCATCTCCAGTATGGTATAAAAACTTGGGGTGCATCTTATTCGAATCACTTCAATAAGATATTCACCATCCAAAAAGCATTATTAAAGGCAATTTTGGGCAAACCTAAATGATTTCCAAGTGACAGTATTTTTATTGAATTGAATGTATTAACAGATGAGCAGCTGTATATAAAGAATTTAATTATTTACATTAATAAACATAGAGAACTTCAACCTCCGTATATCACCTTACAATCTCCGTCCCTCAACCATTACCTTTGAACCACACAATACAGTTCTATCCATTTGTAAAAGACAGATTGATTATATTGTGCATAAGCTTATAAATGTGATACCTGCTCTTTTCATAACAGATAATTTGAATGGAAGACTTCTGAGAGAGATAGATATATGGATTGCTTCTTTTTTCTTTACATCCTAGGATAAGTGATTTCTTGTAATATTGTAACTAGGATAAGTTCACTATCATTCAAGAATGTCTGCTTTTTATTTTATTTTATTATCTCGTATTTTCTTACTTTTTTCTACTTTCCTTCTTTGTATTTTTTTCAAATTTAGATGTTAATAGGAATCCACCAATTTTATTTATCTTAAAAATAATTTTGATTTTAATAACACTCGGCCCCTGCGCTCAGGTTTTTAACCTTTTCAGGGACTTTCCGTATTTAATAATAATACCTACTATTCTACTTTTAACATATTTCGTTAATTGTCAATTGTATTTATGTAACTATAGACATTCATGTATGCATTGTATGAAGGAAATAAACTTGCTTAATACTTGTGAATTTGTTATCGACTTATCATTGATCTAATTTTTCAGGTGACAACCTTTAGAGGGCTATGTAATGTTTTATTATTGTTTGGAATAATCTAAAATCGCTTATTAATAACATGCAATGTGAATGGAGATTGTTGCATCATTGTGGCAAGCCTTGGTGTGCACTGCAACAAACCTTTAGTGGTCATTAATATTTCCATTTATGGTAATTATACAAATTGGAAATAATTTGATGCTCCATTAATAAGCCTATAATCAGTAGGGATTTTTTCCATTAAACTTTGAAAAGTTATAAGAGCAAAAAAAAGAAATTGGAGGCAAATGTGGTTTTTCAAAAAGTTTTATTTTTTTTTGGAAAGCAATACTTTCCTTACCTATGGTAATAGGGCAAGGAAAGTAAAAAAGTTGGAAGGAATTCTAAGTGCAGAGCATGTGCTGATGGAAGGTGAAAATATGCTAAATTGTTTCAGTTTCAGTTTTTTAGGTCTTTACCGCAGTCAATAGACCGGGGAATTGTCAAATATTAATAATCTAATATTGTCAAATACTAATAATCCAACCCCACAAATGATATTGTACCCTCTATGTATTCAGACTGTATAGTATGTCATAAGCTGCGTTTACACCAAAGTTATACAAGATATTAATAACTTCATCCTTATAGATTCTATTGGATTGTAAAGAGCTTGTCAAACTCATATGTTCATCATGTGTATGATAAGTTATGATCAATCTAATCGAATCTATAAGGATTAAGTTAATAACTTTGGTGTAAATGCATCTTTACAATAAAATATTTCAATTCCGTAACAATCACTTGCTCTTAATAGTTTTGAGATGTAGGCCTAGTGGGAGAAGGTTGACGAATCGTGATCCTGTGCAAATTGGAGAGTTTCTAAATTTATTTGGTCGATGATGGAGGATATTTATGTTGGGCTTATTCCTTGTGTTGCAGCTGTTTTGGTTGCTTCTTAGAGTTTGATTCGAGTTTTTTTTTTTTGCTAGTATTATAATTTTCAAGATGTACAATGATATTGCTGTAAAAATTTTGAATTCATCAAATAGGCTACAGTACTACTTGTAGTACTGAATTTTTTCCAACACCCATAGCATTCAAAACTTGTAATCTAATTAAACTGCTGTACCGGTATGTCTTGTATTTAGATCTTGATTATATGAACTATTATTAGAAATATAATTTCTTGCTCAATAAAATATAATTGATTATTTTAAACGAGAATGAACAGTTAATATTACATCAATTAACCTGTATCAGCTACCCTCTACAGAAGGCATTGACAATACAGAGGATCAGCAATGCTGTTCTGCTATCTTTTTTCATCATATATGTGTAATTCAAAAAGGACTCTACAACTTTGAAAATTCATATAAATCTTATTAAACAAGGTATAGAGCTGGTTTTTGGTGTTGTTTGAAAGGAGAACACTCTAAGTTTTCACTCGCGTAGTCCGGTAGTGCCTGGACGTGCCGCACAGGCGCTAGCGGCAGTTACGTCAAAGATGGCTGCCTTCATACACTTGACCCGAGCGTGCTAGCTGTGTGTTTTGGTTTGAAACCGGCATAGTGTGTACCTTGATATGTTGCAAAAATTTTTGATACCACAGATCAATGAGGATGACCAAGAATGAAATGTTTTCTTTATGCAAGATGGCGCACCACCACACTACCTGACTAACATCTAATATTTTCTTGATGACCAAATC
This sequence comes from Nilaparvata lugens, assembly GCF_014356525.2. Classification (NCBI taxonomy): domain Eukaryota; kingdom Metazoa; phylum Arthropoda; class Insecta; order Hemiptera; family Delphacidae; genus Nilaparvata; species Nilaparvata lugens. Next base: position 64,747,718 of record NC_052504.1, on the reverse strand, counting down.
AGTAGATTGGCTGTAATGCGCCAATTGCATGGCACGCTCGGTCCCCGCCAGACTAACACCACTGTATTTTTTTTCTTGTGGGGTTTCATATGAGATATTGATTGTGTTCATGGGAGGTTGCGGTGCATGTACGGCTTCGGCGAAGTGAGCAGTAACCAGAAACCACGTGACTGGTGCACCACTACTTGCTCCCAAACACCATAGAACGAAAATCGAATTCTGGTTCAGCGTTTTTGGCGCGTACTTTTGAAATTAATCGTTTACAAATTGGTGTTGACAAAATAATAAAGGTGTTATCAATATGAACATTTCAGCTATTATTTTTTTTTTATTGAATCAATAATAATTATTAATTTATAATTTGAAAAAATATATATTGTAGTCATGTTTTTTCTTATAAAGTTTTTTTTTTTAATTGATGATGGTTTGTGCTGTCATCAATGAAAATTTGACTACTTTTCCTATGCAATTAGTGTTGATGAATAAAACGTTTATATGGAATATTAGCAAAATGTTAATAATTGAAGTTTCTTGATTTCTACTACCTATCCAGACATTTATCTGGATAGATCCTGGCCTAGGAATGAATCAACAAAATATAGTATTCCAACTAATAGATAACATAAACCCATCTTAGTTTAGTAGAATAGTCAATAAAGCTGAAAAATAATAAACTTTCCAGCCAATAATGAATGAATTTCTTGCTTTTCGACTATTCTGTAATCAATCCCATCAATGGAATAAAATACTTCGTATGCCTCATCCTTTTTTAATATAAAGACTCTGAATGTGAAGACATAACCTAACAAAACAGCAGACAACCAACGCTTTAACTCTCGACCAATAAGAAGCGTTGATCCCGGTACCGGTTTTGTGGAACATACTTTTCGAGCGGTGCAAGTGAGCATGTACGCGGTGCAAGTGAGCATGCACCACTCCACTCTGTTCCAAGATGGCGACCGGTACCTGAACTGTCAAAAGCTCCCACCGAACGCATTTTCGTGTCCTTGGTCGAAATCGTACATGTACCGCAACCTCCCATGAACACAACCATTGTGTACCTATGTAGGCCTACCTCCTTTGCCAGCCACTCTACCTGAACTTAGAGCAAGGATTTGCACTGCTGTTGAGCAAGTTAAACCTGAAATGCTATATAGTGCAAGTCTGAGAAGAAAGAATACAAGATATTTTTTTTGCCATAGAATAAAACAAGTTTATAATGGGCATCATCAGTTTAACAATATTTTCATTTTTAAAATAATTGTGTCAATTTGTCACATTTATAAAATCATTACAATTTAGATACTCATCTAACCTTAAGCCATCCAGCAATAGTTCTTTTAAAAATAATAAGCAGCAACAATCTAATGGACAAAGGCTGATTGTTATACAGTTTACATTGTAGATAACTGTGGCTTTTCAGTGTTTTGCTTCGTCGGTATTATCAAGTCATATCTATGTCTTGTATTTAATCGACTATTGATGGGATGTCTGCAGGATAACCAACAGAAGTCACATAGGAAACCTTTAGATTAAGGTAAAAAACAAGTGTTTTCCTTCAAAACAACACCAAAACCAGCTCTGTAACTTGTTTAATAAGAATTATATGAGTTTTCAAAGTTGTGAAGTCCTTTTTAAACTATAATGCCCTATAAACTTTCATTCGAGATGGCGGACTTCGGTGTCAGGATAGTGAATACTAGCCGAATTTTCAACTTTGCATTGGTTATCTTCAGGGATACTTTTGAGTCAGTGACTCGAGTGACCCAGAGCCGAACAAAATGGCGGCTGACCCGGGGCAGACTAGTGATCCCATGGAACGACAACCAGATATCGACCGGTCGATGCTGTTTGGCGCGTACTTTTGAATATTCGGATGGCGCGAATATTTGAATAAAACACACACACACACTGATGTGACACTAAAAGTAAGTGTTGTTTTGCAAAAAAACATGGCTCATGCTGTAATAAATGAGTTTATTCTAGGAGAATTGGATAAGGAACAGAATAACAATAATAATAATTATGATGCACCAAACATTGTAGGGCCAGTTGCTGCGGTTGTTGTGGAGGAATTGGGAAATCCTTTAAGGGTTTTTAATGAATTATTCCAACAGGAACATAATAATACAAGACCTCACAACTTGGGTTATTTTGAAATTATAATATCACTTTATAATATGAGTGAGTTTAAAAGCCATTTTAGAATTTCTTAGCAAACCATGCAGATGAAAGATTCCATACTATTATCTTCAGAATCTTTCCACTGCAATTTTGTAAACATGGTTAATGTAGCATTATTCTATTCAGGTCACCTACTGAAAACATACCAAGTGGGTCGCGGTGTAGATTTTGGATTCTTGTTTAATAATCATATATTATAGGACTATATTTTTTGGCGTCATCAAAGAGACCACTGCACTAGTCTTCATTGAATGAAAATAATACCATTTTCCCTATAAATATATTTTGGCTGCTTTTAAATTGTATAAAAATAAAAGAAAAACTGATTTACTTTTGACATTTTAAAAGAACCAAAACGAGTTTAGAAATGTGCTGTAGACTATTTTAAATTATCATTTATTTCCAATGACCAGGCATTCCTGGATAGATCGATCACGTCTTCAGTTATAGGATGGTCATAGTTGACTAGACCCAACTATAGGCCCGCCACAACGTAGACCCACACTAATCCATGAAAAGCAACCCACGCCGTGGGATGTTTTGTAAACCATTGCTAAGCTTCTCCAGACATCTGTGTAATACATGCAATGAATAATCCACTTGTCAGCTGATTGATTATGAATAATTCTATAGCAATGGTTTACAAAACATCTCACGGCGTGGGTTGCTTTTCGTGGATTAGCGTGGGTCTACTTTGCGGCGGGCCATATGAGCGTATAATAGAGGTACTGTAAGATATAGGCCATACGAAAAACCAAACATGGTGTATTTCAAATCGAAAATTGGTAGATTGTTTGTTTTTTTTTATTAAATTCCTATTTTACAAAGATTAACATCAACATTTTTAGGTGCTCTTAGAAGTTATAGGAAGGAGAATTAACCAGCCTGCAAATATAAAAATACCTCTTGAGGAGAAAATACTTTTTACAGTTTGGATGTTGAGCAAACCAGAGACATTCTTAGCTGCTGATGACAGATATAATATTTTTCTCAAAGTACTGCTCATAGAACATTCTATGAGATAGTGGATGTCATTGCAGCTTCAGTAGATGAACATGGTCGACACTCTTGCAGCAACAAAAGTCATCTGATGTAATTAATAATAGCCTTTACCAACTTCATAACTTGTGCTTGCTACATAAGAACTTCCTTTAATACAAGATTATCACCGGGTTGCACAACGGTCTGTTAACTTTTAATCCCAAATAAATTTCACTTTTGTTGCATCAGTAGTCCACACATGACCCTCTGTGGTGACTTCTGTAACATAAAGAAAACAATGATATTAAAACATCATTAAGTAGTGAACATGATTGACTTCCATAAGGTAGGTCTACTAAGTATTATGTTATAATTACTAGTAGTGCACTCTATATACAGTGGTGCTTGCAGAGTACATTGTAGTTCTTAATTTTTAATATGTTTTAAATCACTCTCAAACAGGCTGTATCAGTGCCACTTTTTTGAAGTTGTATGTCTTTTGAAGGAAACTTCAAGCTTGGCTACAAAATCTTACAGAAGCTTGATTAAATTACACCGGAAGAGTAGCTCAAATAATGTTATAATCATGAACATATAACACAGAAGAAACGCGTCTATAGTGAGGTCACGTTATATTGGCAGTGGAGTAATATAGAAGAACAACGTTGCCGATTCTCTGCCTTTTATAGCTGATACCAGTATATTTCATGTAATATCAATTGTTCATTCTTCTTTAAAACAATCAATTTATTGTACTCATCAAGTGAATTTACTTTTCAATAAATAATACACTTGCATAATTAGATTAAAAATTTTGTTAATAATTAACAATTATTGATTATATTTCTTCATTTTAAAAAATCTGGCACAAGGATAGCAACACCAATGTTAATCAAATACTGGCATTCAATCAAATACTGACTATCCTATGGAAAATTAAAGGTTACACATTTTCCTTAACATTTTATTCGTCTCACAGTTTTAGAGATTTCTCTATACAGTACTGTAAGTCTTCTAGGTTTTTCTCAGTATCTTCTTTAGTATTGACAAAAAGACAGACTTCTTTCAATTGTGGAGTACCTTGGTTTAAGTTTTCAAAAAGCAATGGGTTTAAAGCTGCATATTATACACCAAAGTTTTCACAGATTCTTCTATAAAAAAGTTGTTGATTATCTTTAAAAATTTGCTGTTCTCAAACAATGTAGAGCAACAAAAGCTGTCAAAATTTTCGCTTAGAAAGCATAGCCTGCATGGACTTGTAATGAAGGAAAATTTTGTTGGCAACTTTCTCAGTGTTTACAATGTATGGAAAACAATGGCGTGCTACCAATTTTTCCTTAAACGGTTGGAATAGCATTTAACACCTATCAACCTAAGGATAGTTGTCGGCTCCAATAAAATAGATTCTTGATAAAGTGTGAATGGATCTATTGCCTATGAATGAGAAATCTAGTTTTCAGAGCAAATTAACTTATAATCTTCAGATGAAATTACACAAATACGTAAAGAAACATATATATCTTAAGCCTAATTATTTCAGAGTTATTATGAACTAAAATACTTATCTAGTTTACAGTTGAAACACAGTGGCTATTGGCTTGACTACACTAATAGCTAATTATGAACAAAACAGAACGAAAAAATTTATATAAAACTCAATTTAAAACATTAATAAACGAAAATGATTTAGAGCAAAACTCCACGACAACACTTGTAGCCAGCCATTTTTCTAGAGAAGAGGAACTGGAAAAGACATAAGTCGCAAGTCACGAAGCCAACGCCTCGTTCAGTATCGATTTTTACAGACACGTCACCAAAAAATTATAACTTATAAGTTTAGAATTCACATTCTACATCTGTTCTCAATAAAACTTTATTTTAAAATGTTATTTTAAATTTTTATATATATCTCGATTTAAATAAACCATTTATGTAGTAATTTGTTAACCCTGCCTCGGTGACACCATGGAACAATGCAACAAACATTTACGATAATAAATTCTCCGTCAAAAAGTTTGTCCGTCTATTGATGACTCTGACATTTACTATAAAGTTCCATAGATCTCGAATTGAAGATTTGATTCAAATGTGAGAAAAAATGTAATATTACAAATACCCCCCTCTTGACATAAAAAAATTTTACTGTTTGAAAATTTAAAGAAAAAATTTACATTGACCCTAATGGAAATTGTTGAAATTTAAATTTGAGAACAGTAACAATTTTTTCTAGAAAAACAATACATGTCACCCAAAAATATTGAAAATTATTATAAAAATTCATCAATAGCGTTTGTTATATGTTTCCAAACAATATTTCAAAATATAGAATATCAATATTACTTTTGATTTAGCTTTATAATTTAAAGAAAAATATCTCAACAGAAAGTTTAATATGTAAAGAATAGTTTTTTTGAAATTGCACATAAATTTAATAGATAGAAAAATTCAATTTTTATTGCATAAAAAAAATTTAGTATGTTGAATAAAAAAATTATTATTATTATTTTTTTTTTTTTTAAATGAATTGATGAATTGTTACATTTAATTTTCACATAAAATTTCAATAAATCAAAAAATGTTCATTTCTTTCACTATTGACGCGGTTGATTTTATTGATGCACATTTTGGAAAACAGTCCATTAAGGCACTCAGTATGATTTTCAGTTAAGTGTGACTCCAATGTGATGACGTTAAGCGTTGGGCTGATCTGGATGCACGTAGTGTTGGGCTGATACTTGTAGTCGACTGATGCATATCAAACTCGATACAGGTGACATCTCAGTTAGCATTGCTTCATGTTTGTAGTAGACGGCTGCATTCCAAACTCGATACAGGTGACATCTCAGTTAGCATTGCTTCATGTTTGTAGTAGACGGCTGCATTCCAAATTCAATACAGATGACATCTCAGTTAGCATTGCTTCATGTTTGTAGTAGACGGCTGCATTCCAAATTCAATACAGAGTCACATAAATTTTGTATCATATTTGTAATTATACAATGTACATTTCAGGCTTGAAATGACAATGTAATTCGTTTTTTGGAAAAGAGATAGACGCTGCATACAGGATTAATTTAGGTGAGGATTAATTTAGGTAAGGTTTGGTTTTTTGATATTTTCAGCTTTCAAGGTTTAGAGTTCTGCATACAGGAATAATTTAGGAGAGGATTTTTTGAATCAATTCTTTCATGATACTGTGACTGTTCTTCTGAATTCAAAGTTGTGAATGTGAACATGGATGGCAATTACCTCCAGGTAATGCAGTAGTGTTGAAGTTTGAGATACAGAGTCAGCAATAAGCATTGGCATTGCTATTGGTGTATGCTTTGGTGTCGGCTTTGGCATCGGCGTTGATATTGGCATTGGCGCAGGCATTGGCATTGGTGCAGGCATTGGCATTAGCATTGGCGCAGATTTTGGCATTGGCGTAGCTATTGGCATTGGCGCAGGCATTGACATCAGCACAGGCATCGGCGTTGATTTTGGTGTTGGCATCAGCATTGGCACAGATTTTGGCATCAGCATTGACGCAGATATTGGCTTCGGCGCAGGCATCGGCGTAGATATTGGCGTTGGCATCAGCACAGGCGCAGGCATTGGCGTAGCTATTGGCATTGGTGCAGCATTGGCGCAGATTTTGGCATTTTGGCGTAGTTATTAGTGTTGATATTGTTGTAGGTATTAGTGTAGGCATCAGCATTGGCACAGATTTTGGCATCAGCATTGACGCAGATATTGGCTTCGGCGCAGGCATCGGCGTAGATATTGGCATTGGTGCAGCATTGGCGCAGATTTTGGCATTTTGGCGTAGTTATTAGTGTTGATATTGTTGTAGGTATTAGTGTAGGCATCAGCATTGGCACAGATTTTGGCATCAGCATTGACGCAGATATTGGCTTCGGCGTCAGCATTGATATCAGCACAGGCATCGGCGTAGATTTTGGTGTTGGCATCAGCATTGGCGCAGGCATTGGCATAGCTATTGGCATTGGTGCAGCATTGGCGCAGATTTTGGCATTTTGGCGTAGTTATGTCACACTAGTTTGAAAATCACCCAAATGTTCTTAACACTCTTCATGGCGTTCACTTGTTGCTGATTTCGAGATTCACATGATAACTATTTCAATGTTAATGTCTGTGCTGTACCTGTTGTCTTAAAATGCTTATAAACTAAGAAGAAAAACTTGATTAGGCTATCAATACATTCTAATACACATGAAAATTATTTTTAAGTATTTATGAAATTGAAATTTGTTAACATCTTATTATACAGTCAGCAATACATAAATTGTGAAATATGGACATATCAATGATAAATTTTTAAAAAATTCATTTTCATCTATTCACTGTTCAAATATCAAATTTTAATCCATTCTTCAAAATAGAAATATAATTTCATAACACCCTGTATCATTATCAAAATTGTAAAAAAAAAACATCAGATTATCACAACAAAATTTAATTTCAATACATATTTCAATAATTTCAGACAATTGGTCTTCTATTCACAATCATTTCATAATATATCTGCATTTCATTATCATTTAATATAACATTTCATTTATAGCATTTATAGCAAGTTCATTTCACATTTATGATTTATCATTCAGGGTTTCAAAATTATTTAGTTTTAATTTGGTGTTCAAAAATTGTATAAAAAGCAAATTATTTAATATTGTTAATCATCGTTTGTTGGATACTATAGTTTATTTCGACTCTTCAATGTTCTAAACACAAACTACATTTCATGACAAAACTTTACTATCAATCATTAAACAAGAAACCATTCAAAACATCAATAATATTTTGCTTCAAAGGCAAACAATATTCATAATTAATCTGCATCTATGGCAATCAACATTATTAATCATTATTTTTGCAACTATGGCAATCAACAAAAGTAATCAACACAAAAAATATTATCTCATTACTGCCTCTCTAAGTCATAACCTCTGTTATTCCTTCTTTAGGCAATAATGGGTTTCCATCTCAAAAAACAATCACATACCAGCAAAATTCTAATCAACAAACCCCACTAAAAATTCTACATACACTCCAGCATCCATTTCAAACGATAATCAATCATATCAAAATTTATAGAACAAACAGTTTTAAAATAAAAAAAAAATCAATTACAAAACACTTATTTCAATTAATAATATAACAAAACGTTTTAAATTGAACCAATTATTTTTTTAAAATAATTTAAAATTTAAAGACTGTATAATAAGTACAAACATTTCAAGATTATAATTCAAAGATGATCAAGATGAATACTGGGTAAATAAGTTCCCTAAAAAATACAAAAAAGAGAAATAGAAAACTGGGTAAATAAATTCCCTAAAACAATACAAAGAAGAGAAAGATTAATTAGAGCCTATCCTACATGTCAGTACTGAACTTTCATGAGGAAGTATATTTAATAAAATACTATGGAATTTTGTAAATTCCAAGTATGACTCTAATTTGTTATAATTGTGAGCTATCACTCCCACAAAAACAACTGGTGAAGGAAAAAATATGTGTTGACTATTGTGACTGGGTGGATAGTTCCTAGATGTCTGTAAGGCAATGTGATAGCAGACTCTAGTATCGGACCACAAAAACAAAAGTATGCAAAAGGTTTTACAAACATTTGTTGTTGCAGTCATAAGGTTTTTATATCGCAAACAAGTAGGTCAGATAATCGAGTCCAGCCGTATGTGGTTCACGCCCACACCTCTAAAAGAATCACACCTACTTGTCTACCAAAAATCCAAAGTATTGGACAGCAAAGAAAAAATAAAATGCAAAATGGGTTAAAAGCCCAGAAGAAAACTATAACCTAATTACATATGGCTTATGGCACGATATGCAATGAAAGATGAGAACATGGGACATAATTGCTCTGAAAAACCTAATTACCTAATATAATACCTGAAAAAAAATAGACATGATTAAAATATGTAATACATGATGAAAAAATATACCGCAAGCAAACAATTATTTACACTACAATGGATAGATTTTAGAAAAGTTAAGTTTTATCAACAAATTAAAGATTAGGAAAATAAGCTACTATTTCAACTTCTAATATTATTTCAGAAAAAATACAAATTTAAATGACTATGGACAAGATTGGTTAAGATATGCTTCATAGAAGAAATTTACTGAATATTACACAAAGACAGGAAAGAATCGAAAATTGAAAAGATTAAGGGCCAAGAAAATAGGCTACAGGAAAGAAAAAAGACACAATTATGGACTCTTACCATACACTGTGTAGCGATTATGCTATTCTGAATCCCGGCATAACACAGGATTCCTAATCATTGTGTGTTGGGGAATACCCTTTCATCATGTGATTCACTGTCATCATCTTGTAAATAAGCAACTTGAAACAACCTTTGAATACTAATACATCAATGGAAACTTTGTGTTTTGTTTTCTTCAAGAACATGATTTTATTATTCATGGGTTCATTTGTTTTAACAAAGCCGTTTTGCTCACAAAAGTCAGTCATGTTCACTTGAGAATGCATTGCATACACCTTTTCAATTTTCAGTTGAAAGTTGAACTCATCAACTTGACTCAAAGCAAGATTCATTTTGTTTACATTTTTCCTAACCTCTACAGAAACCTGTCTCATGTAATCATTCACTTTACTTATAGTTTTCCTAACCTTCAATGTAGCAATATTACTTTCATGATAGTTGACCTTCAGTGAAGACAACTCCCTACCTACTTCTTTATTCAATTCTACTATCTCACTAGGGTTGACTTTTTCAACAACAGTAACTAGGCCTACATTGTCAGAAACTTCAATGAGTTGATCTTGTATCTTAACATTACTATCTTCATGATTATCTTTCAATGTTTCGTGTGCATTTTTTAATAAAAGGTTTATACTAACCTGCTCTAGTCTAATGCTAGTACATTCTTGCTTCATATCATCAAACCTAGCATTTTGATTTTTATACATTTGGTCTAACTTAGCATTTTGCTCATCAAATCTAGCATTTAACTCATCAAACCTAGCATTTTGCTCATCAAACTTTTGTGTTAAGAATGCTATAAGATTCAGATCGTTTTTAATGTTTGCCATTTTGTAATATGCACTGATTCATTAAAACTTGATCTCTCTTGAACCGACTTCCCACTCAGAAACAAACCATTCATAACCTATCAAGATATCTATCCACTAATAATTTCTATAACCAGGGATTTCATGGTGTACCATTTGGGACATATTTATTTTGTAATTCTGTCCCACCACAGGGGTAACATTTGCCGTGCTACCAATTTTTCCTTAAACGGTTGGAATAGCATTTAACACCTATCAACCTAAGGATAGTTGTCGGCTCCAATAAAATAGATTCTTGATAAAGTGTGAATGGATCTATTGCCTATGAATGAGAAATCTAGTTTTCAGAGCAAATTAACTTATAATCTTCAGATGAAATTACACAAATATGTAAAGAAACATATATATCTTAAGCCTAATTATGTTATTACGAACTAAAATACTTATCTAGTTTACAGTTGAAACACAGTGGCTATTGGCTTGACTACACTAATAGCTAATTATGAACAAAACAGAATGAAAAAATTTATATAAAACTCAATTTAAAACATTAATAAACGAAAATGATTTAGAGCAAAACTCCACGACAACACTTGTAGCCAGCCATTTTTCTAGAGAAGAGGAACTGGAAAAGACATAAGTTGCAAGTCACGAAGCCAACGCCTCGTTCAGTATCGATTTTTACAGACACGTCACCAAAAAATTATAACTTATAAGTTTAGAATTCACATTCTACATCTGTTCTCAATAAAACTTTATTTTAAAATGTTATTTTAAATTTTTATATATATCTCGATTTAAATAAACCATTTATGTAGTAATTTGTTAACCCTGCCTCGGTGACACCATGGAACAATGCAACAAACATTTACGATAATAAATTCTCCGTCAAAACGTTTGTCCGTCTATTGATGACTCTGACATTTACTATAAAGTTCCATAGATCTCGAATTGAAGATTCGATTCAAATGTGAGAAAAAATGTAATATTACAACAAAAATCATGTTAGATAGAGGGATTTTTACAAGTTGAGGAAGCAATTTTGCTGAAATTTGAAAATATTGCCATAATTTGTTAAAAACTTTGAATGACAACTCTAATGTAAAAGCTCCAAGTTTTTAGCTTGGCGTAAATTATCACAGTATCTACAAAAAATAGCAGCAGAATATGGTAAAATTATTTATACCAATGTGACTACTATCACTATCACTAATCGTTATTAAGTATTCTAAAATTTGATAATGAAATTCTATTTATTTTTTTAATAAATTATGCCATAAGCAAAATACGAATAGGTATTGAGGTTAAACAGCAATAAAAATCTAAGAAGAAACAGAATTAGCCAAAATCAAAAGTAAATATTTCAATGCTATTTAAATGGATCAATAACTTTCATGACCACACAGAATAATATTAACAAAATATTATATCAATTATTTAATTATTCACAATTTCCTTGATGAACACTAAAAAGTTTACTGTAACAGTTTTGGATACGGTACCATAGATCACGTCATGAGCACAAATATATTTTAATATAATAGTTATACTAAACTAATAATATTGTCAAAAATGCAATTAATAAACTTACCAGCCAATAATGTGTGAATTTCCTCCTTTCCAATCATTTTATAAAATATGCCTTCAAAAACAAACTCATGTTTGTATTCGTAATAATCCTCCATAATTATTTGCATTTAGTTGTGTTGTTTACTTGACTGCAGACCAGAGCAGACGACGCGAAACTATCAACCAATAGGAGCGCTCCGTTTCCGGGTGACTCGGGCTTACTATTTGGTCGGGTCACGATTCCTGACCCGGGCGAGAAAAATCAAAGATGGCGACCGTGTGATGAACACTGAACTCTATACTAGTATACAGTTGCTCTATAGTTAGTATACAGTTCACTGGTGATGAACTGTCAAAAGCTTCCATGAAACGCGGGTCACCTAGCTCGAGTCACTCGAATCATTGGAGCAGTGTATCCCTGAAGACGCTCATTTACTGATAATCAGTGGTACAGGCTTAGACCAGTTATAGATTGGACACGCTGAGAAGTCTAGCCTCTGAAGCCAACATCTACTGCCATATCTCCAAATCGTGACGTCATCATCGGATAGAAAACTTATAGATTGTGCTTATTTCAGAAGGATATAAATTTTTATTCATTAGAATGGTAAACTCCAGCTTCCCTCCCGCTGAAATAGACACAATTTGCTATGGAAAACAATGTAAACAAACTCTACAGAAAAGTTTTCTATCTGATGCTGACGTCACGATTTGGAGATATGACAGTAAATGTTGACTTCATCGACTTTCAGTATGAATATACAATAGGCCATGTCCCGTGTCTATTCTATAACTGGTCTAAGGGTACAGGCCTCTCCATTGTTAAAATTTATGTTGAAGCTTTATTATTTATTTGTTATTAGCGTTACCTACATTCCAAAAATAAAAAAAGGTAAAAGTGACTATTTGTGCCGTAATAAGTGACATTAACCTAGGAAAATCATGGTGCCTACTGTAAGTATATTATTTATAAGACTTTTTTATCTACCTGTCCACTGGCAGGGGACTACAATAGCTTTCCTTCACAGGCAATAAGATTTTTGAACAGCCTTCCTAAACAAATTCAGGAAACACGGAACTCCTGGTTCTATACCACGTTGAAAAATAAACTCCTGGAAAAGCCACTCTACTCACTGCAGGATTTTTACAGTGAACCACTTTTTGGGAGTCAAGCATCTCTACAGCATGAATGACCATGTAGGTTATTTTTATTGAGAATTCCAACACTGCTTATCTAGAAACCCCAGTCATTGGCAACGACCTGAAGTATCACTTAGGCTAACCTACTTTTTAAGAGTCATAATTTATTATTAATATTATAAGCATAAAGGGAAAGTGTGATAATCCTGATGTATTTCTCATTATTTGTTTCTGAAATGAGTTTCTTTACTCGAATGATAGGATATGTATCATCTTAAATTGTATCGAATGTAAGTAGCCTACCTATCCAATAGGAAAAAATACTGTTGCCGTTCTTGACTAGATAAGATCCCAGATTGACTCAATTGACTGTAACAGTGAGACAAGAGATTGAATTTGAAATAAACTTTTATTGGACGAAATCTAAAATTTTAAGGTGAAAAATTTCCCAATTAGGCTACTTTACATTACAGATCCTACCTATTCGATAATGTTCTATATATCTTTAATTTTAGATCTATTCATCCTTGAAAGAATGAATTCATAGTCAGCTCGATATTTGAATCAGCAGCCGAAACCATTGCATTCTCTTATGGGTCGGGTGGGGGGGGGGTGTTGAAAGTTTCTGGTAGTGAGAAGCAAGCCAAGGGATAAAGTGGTTCCAGGCTATGTACCTTGTGTATCACTAACACATTAGTAGGCTACCTACCTATGTTCCAAATGTAAATTGTACATTAGTTCTCCCCTAATTCAGCCATAGGCCTATTATGAATGAAACCAAGTATCTATTAAATTTTAACTACTCATCATAGAGGCTAAATCATCTCTGACGGTAGGCTATTGCTGCTGACCTATAATAATAACTAGCATGTAACTTGTGCTCCACCAGGGTCTGTTCAAAGCACAAATAGATTGAATTTACTTTCATAGTTCCATGCTCTGATATTGAGAGTATTAACAACCTGAAATTACAATAGAAACTATTTGATTGGGCTTTTATCTTACATGAAGTTTATTGTTTTTGAACAGGGGCGCCATTTAGGGGGGAGGGGTTAGGCCTCCAACAAGGATCAGATGAATAATGAAAATGCGGGTCTATCTACACGAATCCTTAGAATCTCATACTGATTTTAATACTTTTTTTAAACAGCAGTAGTATAATTTCTACAGTATTAACAATGTAGCAAAATTGCCTTGAAAGTATGGGTATGGAGTAATAAAGAATATATTTTTCTCTGTGGTGTAGTTGAAGCTTAAATATATAATGGTTACAATTATTGATGAGGGCACATAAGTGAGTTATTGCATAAATTTCAACGTGAGAATTAACAAGTTGCAAGATATCACAGTGAAAGCAAAAGAAAGGGCACGATAAGAAATCATTAATGTATGTACAGAGTTGGTTAGAATTATGTGAACAGCTTAATGATTCTTCAGCTTTTCAACTGAAAGTTATTCCCTAATTGTTATTCCCCAATGAAATTGTTGAAATTGTCATTGTCAAAGAAAAATTTCTCTTTTTCCATGATTTTTAAGAAATCTGTTTCAGTGTATTCCTACTTTAGGGCCTCTCTGTAGGCCTATATTTCTAATAAATACTTCATGATCAACTAATAATGTAGGTCTTTATGCTTGTATTGATACTTCAACCACATTTGTATAAAACTGGAGAAAATGAAGCATATAATAACATCTTTGAATGTAACATTTATGGGGGAACCCAGGACCCTCTATCCTTTGGGCATATTCCTTCCCCCCCTTCAAACCTTTTGGTTTTGCCCCCCCCCCTAGCAGTTTGGTGAAATGGCGCCACTGTTTTTGAAGGAACGGATTCAAGGATCCAAAGGTTCAAAGAACCCCACACATCATCGAAGCTTATTGTGTTCCCAAGTAGTATGTTAGTTAGGCAAACCAATACCTATTTCCTTCACAAGAACCAGAAATTTTTCCCTAAACTAACATTCCATTCATCACCTGGTTGCAATCCTTGTCGCAATCCAGTGTGATATGCTTGGCAGTCTCTTCAGACTGATTAGACCTCATGACCTCCGTGAGTTCCACTCCTGGCCTTCTTTGTAGGTCCTTTCGCAGGAAGGGACGGCCAAGTTGCCTCTAGGGCGCCTGTCCACCCTTGACTAAGCCACTTGACCCACATTTGTGCCTGGTTTTCACCCATTACTGGTCTCTCGAGTTTTTTTCTGTTTGCCCCTCCGAAACTTCACAGGGTCAGAAGCCTCACCTCTCCCAAGAAGTTTTGCCTAAATGGCCACCCTTCTTTGAGCAGTGGTGAGTTTTGGCCTCACCATCCACAAACTCGTGATCTATGTGAGTTCCACTCCTGGCCTTTTTGTAGGTCATCCGCTGAGAGTGGGGACGCCAAACTGCCTCTAGGGCGCCCAGCCCTAGGCAGGTCCATTTTAGTCGCCTCCTATGACAAGCATGGATACTGTTGGTGAATTCTGGTTTTCAACACATTCTTGAGTACGATGATCGACTCAAAGCTCCCCCAACCCACAGGGGGCAGATGCGATGATACATGATACAAGAATAACAAAGAAATTAATTCTTTTCATACTGCATGCATGACCATGAACAAACAAGATCATCTGAAAAATATTGTAGAATCAGCTGGATGGCCTTATGGAGCCATACCGAGTTTCAAAGCTTCATCTTATATACAATTGATATTGAAAATTCAAACATTGATGTTTAAATGGTGAAAAGTGGTCATGCATGCAGTAAAAAAGAATTAATTTCTTTGGTGTTCTTCGACCAGTCTTAATAAATAAGGTATCTTTGAAATCTTGATAAATTTTAGTAACTTTGTTGTCTTTTCTGAATTTTTTGTAAAGTGAACGGTTTTCGTGAAATTTGCAATCAAAAATTTAAAATGGCTGCCATTTTGAAAATTCACATTGAAATTATTTTTTTTAAGTTGAGTCTATAGCATAAATATTCATGCGAAATTTCAAATCAATACAACATTTCGTTCTTGAGATGAAAAATCTCAAGTGGAGAAAACAAAATGACAGCTATAAGGATAACCGTTGAGTTTTGGACACTTCAAATATGACATTTGTAGTCTCCTATCGACCAGGAACAATACCCTAGAATGTTCAACACTACTTCTGGAAGATCATGTATATGACATCAATACAAGTACAAATAATATAGAGCAACATACTCTTCTATGCTCTATTGAACCGTTTTCCTCTGTTTTTGAAGGTAAAGTCTGAGCCAATGGATTCTGCTGAATGGCCAGAAGACATGGCCGATGTCAAAGTTGAGATTGACATAGACTACACCATGTCCTGGCTTGGCAAGCAGGAGATTCTGCATGAAGAACAGGTGACTTCATTTGCATTAGAAATACTTGAAATCCAACCACTTTTCACAAGGCAATGTTTGTCTGAGAGGATAACAGCTCATTCAACAAACAAACAGTATGGGTACATAAATATGATCATGTATGTCCAGTGATCATATTATGGTGGCATAGTATAAATTATGAATACCCATTAATAATATAGAAATTATACTAGTGACCCCTTGGGTTATAGAACTCGCTCATGAACTGTATTGTTATTGCAACCGCCCCTAGATGGTGGTAGAAAAGCTCAAAAATACTAAAGGGCGAGTCATGGGACTTGATAAACAACTATTTTTTTTATTCAACTTGTAAATTTTATTGTCTGAACTAACTACTAGAAATTTTGACAACAAATAATCTGTAACAATTTATTGCGCATTCATCAATAACTCCAGAGAACTGTTTTTGAGATTTTGCTAACTGATCGGGGATTCGAACAAAGGTAGCACTCATTTCTCCACTTCAAATTTATAATACCAGGGACTCGGTCATTCAAGGGCTTTAAGCATGAGCTAGAAAATACAATGTCACTCACCATTGTTCAGAGTATAAATCCATCACTATCCGAATTTTCACTACATAGGATGTTATCACTAATATTTTCTGTAACTCATAGTATCAAGTGACCTGGCTGGCTCAGGTCTGGTGAGTTTTCAGGTCGCAACTGATCATTTTCAGGGTCACTGACATGACCTAACAACTGCTTTTTAGGCAGTCATATTCTCAATAAAAATTACACATTCACTTCAAACAATTAAAATACTGCAATTTATCCCAGGATGAAGACTAATACATTGAAACAATATTTTGTGTATTACTCTCAATGAAAACTTATTTTAAATTGCATGCTCAAGTGGAAAAAACTGCGCTGGAGAGTCCCGAGGCTACCTCTACATTTTAATCTATATTGGTTTGCGGCATGATTCAAACTGATCTTTTCCATGCAATTATAATGTTCCCCTCCCACCAATGAGATGACGGTCCACGTGGAGACAGAGCACAATTCCGTGGGAAAGGAAAATACAAGTTTGAAATATTCCAAAATACCTACTAATGTATTTTTCATCACTAACGGAAATTCAGTTCCATGAGAATAATTGAACCCTGCATAAAATTGAAAACTGACTGCCTCCCCAGATGTAAGTTAGCAAAATCTTGTGAGAAAATTATTTTTCAATAGAAAAATTAATGTCTCATGATGAAAATTAAGAAACTTCTTAGTATCTTAGTTTTAGAACTAACACTCCCTCAATAAATAAATGATACCAATAATAAATTATTGATATAACTATCTTGTATATGTATGTGTATCTCTATTCTCTAGTCATGTCTATTTTCAGGTGTCATCCATCCCAGTACAAGTGAATGGAACAACTCTTCATGAAGAAGGCGTAGACATGGAGGAAAACGAATGTAAAGAAAAAGAACAACTATCTAGCAAAGGTTGGTTGAACTATGGAAAAGATTCTGCTCTACAGAAAATAGAAATTGTGTTTAGAGCTAGTAAAGTTTGATTCAGGAAGTCATACCAGAATAGAAACTTAATATCATCAATCAGTCTTCTATAATGAGTCTTATTATCTGAGTAAGAATATCCAGTTCTCTCTCACTCTCTCTCTCTCTCCTTCCTTAACTATCTATCTTTATCTTTATCTATATCTATCTCTCCCCCATATTTCCAGTATAAAGTGAATGCTCTTTTAATGTTTCAGAGACAACTCTACCCACTGCCCATGTCAAACTGGATCACATTCAAGTGCTAGATAGAATTTCCACAGTGTTAAACCAAAGGCAGAGCTCAAATGATGATTTTGTAAGTGTTTTTCCAAATAATTTCAAGCTATAAGGTGTATCCAAATACGTGTACCAACATACATATACATTTTCAATTTTCCAATTTTTTTTCAATTTATTAAAACACACAAAAAAAGACAAAACAAAATGAAATACAAAACAAATGAAATACAATAAAAAGCTACAAATATAAAAAAAACCATGGGTTTTGTGATTGGGTGTGTTGGAGAAGAGAAAAAAAGAGAGGATGATACCTAGCCAACTATGGTTTCCCATGTAATAGGCAGGCAAAGAAGAGAAGAGAAAAGTGATGAGGAAAAATGGGAAGGGAGAAATGTGGGGAAGGAAGAAAAAACAGAGGAATAGGTACTCAAATTAAAGGTCAGCGAGTCCACTGAAAAATAAAAAAAAACTTATGGAAAAACAATGCTGGAGCAGAAATCTTGAGTCTTATATATCTAAATAGAAGAAAAAAAATCACTGTATGTCTAGTTTTTTATATCCAGTTTAATTTTTCCGCTGATCTTATTGTCCATGAGAAAGTGATTTGGAATAAGGTTTATTATTTTTGTATCTATGTCAATTAACTTCCTCCTTATACATTCAATATTAGTGTTATAGGTTACATATTTGTTAGCAGTGGCCCTCAGATTATAATAATTATGTGTACAGTTTAATGTGAGAGGAAGATCGGATCAATATTTTATTAAGTAGCCTACTCAATTACGGTTTTTATGTATAATTGGCATATAGTCATGACCTCAAAATCACTAAAAACCATATCCATTGGATAGAACCTGGGTTTGCTTAATATAACTTTAATCGTCAGTTTTTGTGCTACAAATAATTCAGCAAATATTAAGATTGAATGAATAGGTGGGTGGGTCATTTGTTCATTGTTCATAATTAGAAAAATTATTTCTCAACATTTTCTTGCTTTCACAATCCACTCTTATCATCTTACAGAAAACAACATTTTTGACATGCTAAAAACTGTTTTGTTCAAGTACCTAGATAATTCGAATACTAATAGATAATAAATTTATGTCCTGAAAGAAAGAAGATAGTTTTAATATTAATAATAAATAAATTTATCTTTTGAGACAAAGATTAAATTTGTGTTAAATGTTAAATTAGTGTGATGAAACTGCTGATCAAATAACTTTTCAATGTTTGTGTTTATTATTCAAGAATCAAAACATTTTTAATAATATCAACATATTTCCATTTAAAAGTATAAAGAAGTATAGACTCCACTTCCCACATTAAAACATAATTGAACTTTGAATATAATAATTTAGGTTATTCAGACAAATTGAAATCTACCCACTCTGAGATTCTCACTATGTTGTGGTCTATGATGGCATTCACATGCTATCAAAACTTTTCATTCATGAAACTTTTGTGTCATCATGGAACTTGGGTGACTATGGTTCATATGGCTGAAACCACCAATCAATCAGCTGTTTAGAGACTGGAATTTTATAATAATAAAAATCGAGCCTCAAATTTTGTCGTTCAATAACTTTTTTATTTGTGCACAGAATTTGATGATTTTTGTTTAGTTGTGTTTTTGTTATCCAGCTAAAGTTTGTCATGAGATGGATTAACTCTTTGGCGGTACGAAGTTTGCCGGGCCAGCTAGTTTGTAATAATTCTCAACTTTGGCAAGTGTAGAAGTAAAAAATCTGGTGTGGCGCACTCACACAACTTTCCTTGCCGTTATGAAAATTGATCAACTGATGCTAGTGTTTACGCGCATCTCGAGTTTTTTGTTTAAATTGTATCTGTAGCCTGATAATTGGGAATCCAAAATCAAACTTTGCATAGATGGGGCGGTGCTCCTGAAATTTTTACAGATATGGGACTATTGACATTTGATAGAGCTTATCAGTTTCTTTTTTAGGTATGAATTTGATCAAAATCGTTGGAGCCGTTTTAGAGAAAATCGCAAAAACCCTGTTTTTGACAACATTTTCGCCATTTTAGCCGTATTATTGAATTGCATTTGATCGAAATTGTTCGTGTGGGATCCTTATAGTGTGAGGACCTCAAGTTCCAAATTTCAAGTCATTCCATTTATTGGGAGATGAGATATCGTGTACACAGACGCCATTTTAGCCATCATTTGAATTGCATTTGATCGAAATTGTTCGTGTCGGATCCTTATAGTGTAAGGACCTCAAGTTCCAAATTTCAAGTCATTCCATTTATTGTGAGATGAGATATCTTGTTCACAGACGCACATACACTCATACACACACACACACACACACACACACACACAAACAATTCGAAATCATGTGTCAGTGCATGAAGGTCTGTATAATAGCTCCCAAATTGTATGTGTTGCAGATGGCGACAGTTACTGTTAAAAAGGAGGAGGAGGATAGCAGCCAGCAACCAGCTGCAGTGGAAGATGATTGCAGCCAACAGCATTATCTAATCCCTGGCTACAACATGATTTTCATCAAAGAGGAGGCATATGGTGAGATGCATTCTATTGCTATCCGATTCTTGATTGACCAGGGTCTACACTCCTTGCTCGGGTGATTAGATTGTGGCCAGCTTCCTTACATAAAGTGGTTTGATGTTTGGGAGTGGAACTCCTGTGTAAATGCTACTCCTGGATGGGCTGTCTGCCACATGTCAACCATGCGTCAACCACGTTTTTCTCCTATCTTTCTCCACTGCCATTATATCGTGGACCTCACTATATATACAAAATGTCTCACGAAAAGTGTAACAGTCAAAGACCGTAGATTCTGCATGAAATTTGCAACAAACTGTTTGTAATTTGGCTTTGAACTCAATGAATGTCTTTTTTTACTTTTTTAGCGCTCAAATAAAGATCATAAACATCAAACAAAGTAAAAGATGTAATGGATATTATTTAAAATTATCATCTCTTTCCAAACATATCTTTATAATTAGATTTCGACTGAAGGTTCTCCAGTTTTTGACGTTCTTCAAAAATATCGTTAGTAATACTTTACTGAACATTTTCTATTGCAAATTTCAAGTTCAATCTATGATCTTCATCTGTTACACTTTTTGAGGACTCCTAATAGTGAGATTCTACCTACTTCTACCTACTATAGAGGGTAATGGTAATAGAAAAAAAGCAAACGGTTGTCCTATGATTTCCACTCACTATAATGTGAATTTCAATTATATATCATGTTATATGTACAAGATATTCATAATCCACAATTTATTAATTCTTTTTTACTAAGTTTTGTTATGGATGATTGCAGATGAGCAAGAGGCTGAAGGAAGTTCAGTGAAGAGTGAACCAGAGATGTGGCCTTTAAACTGCAGCACATCTGGCCGAGACGATGCAACAGAAGTGGGTGGACTGAATGAGCATTCAATCTCTCCAGTGGAAAAGTGCACTGAGTCATCTGTAGCTAGCAAAAAGACCAAGCTCTACAGCTGTTCTCACTGTAGCTATAAAACACCAAGGTTCACTGATTTAAAGATACACATTAGAAAACACACTGGAAAAAAACCTTTCAGCTGCAAATTTTGTGAATATAAATGTGCCCAGTTAGGTAATTTGAAAGTACATATCAGAACACATACAGGAGAAACACCTTTCAGCTGCGAATTTTGTGATTTCAAAACTGCTCATTCAAGTACTTTGAGAGCACATATCAGAACACATACAGGAGAAACTCCCTTCAGCTGCCAGTTTTGTGACTTCCAAAGTGCTAAGTCAGGTCATTTGAAAGAACATATCAGAACACATACTGGAGAAAAACCCTTCAGCTGCGAGTTTTGTGACTACAAAAGTACTCTTTCAAGTCATTTGAAAGCACATATCAGAACACATACTGGAGAAAAACCTTTTAGTTGCGAATTTTGTGATCATAAATGTTCTCAGTTAGGTAATTTGAAAGCACATATGAGAAAACATACAAGATAAACACCTTTCAGCTGCGAGCTTTGTAACTACAAAAGTGCTCAGTTGAGTGATTTGAAAAAACATATCAAAACACATACTGGAGAAAAACCTTTCAGCTGCGAGCTTTGTAACTACAAAAGTGCTCTGTTGAGTGATTTGAAAACACATATCAAAAAACATACAGGAGAAAAACCTTTCAGCTGCGAGTTTTGTAACTCCAAAAGTGCTCAGTTGAGTCATTTGAAAAAACATATCAGAACACATACAGGAGAAACGACTTCCAGCTAAGTGAGTCCTTCATTTATGATGAATTTGATAACTATGGCATATTATTGATAGCCATGGACTATTAAACACTTAATTTACTTACAAAACATGTTACTTTCTTAATATTTGTGAACGTGTTATCGACTTATCATTGATCTCATTTTTTAGGTTACAACCTTTAGAGGGCTATGTAATGTTCTATTATTGTTTGTAATAATCTAAAGTCGCTTATTAATAACATGCAATGTAAATGGAGATTGTTGCATCATTGCGGCAAGCCTTGGTGTGCACTGCAACAAACCTTTAGTGCTCATTATACATTTCCATTTATGGCTACTATACAAATTGGAAAGAATTTGATGATCTACAAGCCCATAATCAGTATGGATTTTTTCCATTAAACTTTGAAAAGTTATAAGAGCAAAAATATAGAAATTGGAGGCAAATGTGGTTTTTCAAAAATGTTATACCTTCAAGAGCAGATATTTCAAAAACTATAGAAGATATTATAGAAAAATTTGTTGTATGAATATTCTAGCAAATAATGTAAGCTTCAATTTTGTATGGAGTAGTCATGTCCGTAAGATGCATAGGGTTTGAGTTATATGCTAGAAACAAATAAAAAGCACCTTTGAACCACCATCACTCCCTTAGCACTGGAGGTAGAGGTGGGGACTTGTGTTATGTTTACCTCAAAACTTCCCTTAACAGACTTGCGAGATCAAACTTTTCCTTTCATACCCTTTTTTGAGCATCCATTGTCTGGACTAGTTACATAAAACTGCTCATTAATTTAATATATATAAAGACAAAGTAGACAGAAGAAAAGGAGCAATGTGCATTTCACCAAACTCCAGGTGCAGATATACTCTGTAGCAGATTTACTGGGACTCAGAAATGCATCCACATAGCAGCACTTATACTCCCTACAAAATTACTATTAGCCCAAGCAATGAATGCTCAAAAAAGGGTATAGAGGTAATAGTTGGCTTCTCGCATAAAACTAAAAAACTATGTATCTTGAGGACTTGACTGTCATATAACAAATTAAAGCTTACATGATTTCCTACAATATTCAATCTACAACTTGTTTATATCTCCTCTAGTTTTCGAGATATCTGCTCTTGAAGGTGTGACATTTTTGAAAAAAAAAACATTTGCCACAGATGTTTTTCTATATTTGCTCTTGAATGTGTATGATTGTTACAATAACAGGTTTTTATCCAATGTTTTGTCTTTCAGAGCTCATAATTCTCCAACAATGCATAATAAAAACTTATGCTTATCATAGGTTTGTAGAGCATTGAATTCTCTTTGAAATGATGTATTATTTCACTATTCCAAGTTTTCCTTTCATTATTATAGGAGCTTTTTCAATGTAGGGGGTGCGATTTTCATTGCTGCAACAATTTATTGTTTGACAATGACATTTTAAGGGAGTGTCTGTGACTCAATTTTTGACTTTGCAGCTTGATTTTGACTGGTTAGTAGGTGAACATAGCAAAAATGCACATCTTTATCCCCCCTGTTGAAGGTGCAGAACCATTGAGTTGACACTTGTTGCAGCAATGAAAAATTTACCCCCTACATTGGAGCTCCTATAACAATGAAAGGAAAATTTGGAATAGTGGTGTAATACATCATTTCAAAGAGAATTCAATGCTCTACAAACCTACGATAAGCATAAGTTTTCATTATGCATTGTTGGAGAGTTATAAGCTCTGAAAGACAAAGCATTGGATAAAAACCTGTTATCTTAACAATTACACACCTTCAATAGCGAATATCTCGGAAACTGTTGGAAATATCACAAAATTCCACTGAACAAGAAGTGTAGAGAATTTATCAAGCTTCATTTTTGAATAGTTAGTTATGTCGGATAACGCATTGTTCTCAAGATATGAGCGTGGAAGCAATACACTTGAAAATGCAACTTTTAAACCACCCTCATCCCCTTAGCACATGAGTTAGGAATGGGGACTTTTGATAATTATGTTCTCCTAACTAGACTCAACAAAGCTGCAATGTCAAAAATTTTGTTTAAAACATTCCCTCCAAATTCCTTTGTCAATTGGTCTATTGTTGCAAAAATGGAGATTTCACATTCAACACTAAAGCTGCTGCAAAAGGTGTACGGAAATTCGTAAAAGTGTGAGATTATACATCAAATTGAAGAGAATCTAATGCTCTATAAGCTAGTGTAATAATCAACATGGATTTTTCCCATCAATTTTTAAAAAGTTATAAAAGCAAAAATAGAAAAAAAATTGTGGCAAACGTGTTTTTTTTTTCAAAAATGTCACACCTTCAAGAGCGAATATCTCGGAAACTGTTGGAAATATCACAAAATTCCACTGAACAAGAAGTGTAGAGAATTTATCAAGCTTCATTCTTGAATAGTTAGTTTTGTCGGATAAAGCATTGTTCTCAAGATATGAGCATGGAAGCAATACACTTGAAAATGCAACTTCTAAACCACCCTCATCCCCTTAGCACATGAGTTAGGAATGGGGACTTTTGATATGTTCTCCTAACTAGACTCAACAAAGCTGCAAAGTCAAAAATTTTGTTTAAAACATTCCCTCCAAATTCCTTTGTCAATTGGTCTATTGTTGCAAAAATGGAGATTTCACATTCAACACTGAAGCTGCTGCAAAAGGTGTAGGGAAATTCGAAAAGTGTGAAATTATACATCAAATTGAAGAGAATCTAATGCTCTATAAGCTCATAATCAACATGGATTTTTCCCATCAATTTTTAAAAAGTTATAAAAGCAAAAATAGAAAAAAAATGGTGGCAAACCTGTTTTTTTTTTCAAAAATGTCACACCTTCAAGAGCGAATATCTCGGAAACTGTTGGAAATATCACAAAATTCCACTGAACAAGAAGTGTAGAGAATTTATCAAGCTTCATTCTTGAATAGTTAGTTTTGTCGGATAAAGCATTGTTCTCAAGATATGAGCATGGAAGCAATACACTTGAAAATGCAACTTCTAAACCACCCTCATCCCCTTAGCACATGAGTTAGGAATGGGGACTTTTGATATGTTCTCCTCCTAAACTAGTCTCAACAAAGCTGCAATGTCAAAAAATTTGTTTAAAACATTCCCTCCAAATTCCATTGTCAATTGGTCTATTTTTGCAAAAATGGAGATTTCACACTCAACACTTAAAGCTGCTGCAAAAGGTGTACGGAAATTCGTAAAAGTGTGAGATTATACATCAAATTGAAGAGAATCAAATGCTCTATAAGCTAGTGTAATAATCAACATGGATTTTTCCCATCAATTTTTAAAAAGTTATAAAAGCAAAAATAGAAAAAAAATTGTGGCAAACGTGTTTTTTTTTTCAAAAATGTCACACCTTCAAGAGCGAATATCTCGGAAACTGTTGGAAATATCACAAAATTCCACTGAACAAGAAGTGTAGAGAATTTATCAAGCTTCATTCTTGAATAGTTAGTTTTGTCGGATAAAGCATTGTTCTCAAGATATGAGCATGGAAGCAATACACTTGAAAATGCAACTTCTAAACCACCCTCATCCCCTTAGCACATGAGTTAGGAATGGGGACTTTTGATATGTTCTCCTAACTAGACTCAACAAAGCTGCAATGTCAAAAAATTTGTTTAAAACATTCCCTCCAAATTCCATTGTCAATTGGTCTATTTTTGCAAAAATGGAGATTTCACACTCAACACTTAAAGCTGCTGCAAAAGGTGTAGGGAAATTCGTAAAAGTGTGAAATTATACATCAAATTGAAGAGAATCAAATGCTCTATAAGCTCATAATCAACATGAATTTTTCCCATCAATTTTTAAAAAGTTTTAAGAGCAAAAATATATAAAAAAATTGATGGCAAACATGTTTTTTTCCAAAAATGTGTCACACCTTCAAGAGCAGAGATCTCGAAAACTAGAGGAGATATAAAAAAAGTTGTATGAATATTGTAGGAAATTATGTATGCTTTAATTTGTTATATGTCAGTCAAATCCTTAGGATACATAGTTTTTTGAGTTTTATGCGAGAAACCAAAAAATGGTCTCTTTAATCCACCCCCACCCCCTTTGGGGGGACTTCTGATATGTTTACCCCCTTACAACCCTAAACAGAACTGCGGGGTCAATTTTCCCTCTATAACCTTTCCTTGACTGGACTATATGGACTTGGGAGGGACATGTGCAGCAGAGAAGGCATACAGAGGTGGGGATACAATGGCAGCGAAGTCACCGTTCTGAACCGGCCAGTTACACCATCCATTCTCTAATTTCTAGTGAGTATTCAAGCGCTCATGTTAAACTTATGGAGTTTCCTCTCTGGAAGCATTCAGTCCACTGACTCTAATCAACAAATTGGCAAATGCGCTTCTACCTATGACTCTATTAATCAGTATAATTGGCTGATCTCTCTCCATTTCTCTGCGCCGCATATTCCTCCAAGTCAGGAGTAATTTTTTAAGGAGTGTAGGCCTAAATTGTTCAATCAGCTCCCCAAGTTTGTAAAGAATGCTGAACAAAGATGTTCAAATGCATGATAAAGGAGCAACTGGTAGAACGGCCCATCTATTCGATGACAGAAGTGAAGGATCTGCTTTCATCCACTGCCATCATACCAGTATGTGTGGAGGTAGGCCTACTCCAAGATTCCTTGGCACTGCCTATCTGGTTTTCCCAGTCAACGAAAAATTCAAGTATCATGTAATGCTAGAAACTTTTTGTTTTAAAAGATGAGTGGGTGGTGAAAGCTCAGAAATAATTGAAATTATTTTTTCAATTATTGTCAAAAGTAGTTTGAAAAACCTATGAATTAAAATTCATCTTTTAAGAAAAGTTTTAATTTTTTTGGAAAGCAATACTTTCCTTACCTATGGTAAGTCTTTTAGGTCTTCACTGCAGTCAATAGACCGGGGAATTGTCAAGTATTAATAATCTAATATTGTCAGTATACTAATAATCCAACCCCACAAATGTTGATGATGTGCCCTCTATGTATTCAGACTGTATAGTATGTCATAAGCTGCGTTTACACCAAAGTTATACAAGATGTTAATAACTTCATCCTTATAGATTCTATAAGATTGAACGGAGCTTGACAAACTCATATATTCATCATGTGTATGATAAGTTATGCTCAATCTAATAGAATCTATAAGGATTAAGTTAATAACTTTGGTGTAAATGCATCTTTACAATAAAATATTTCAATTCCAAAACAATCACTTGCTCTTAATAGTTTTGAGATGTAGGCCTAGTGGGAGAAGGTTGACGAATCGTGATCCTGTGCAAATTGGAGAGTTTCTAAATTTATTTGGTCGATGATGGAGGATATTTATGTTGGGCTTATTCCTTGTGTTGCAGCTGTTTTGGTTGCTTCTTAGAGTTTGATTCGAGTTTTTTTTTTTGCTAGTATTATAATTTTCAAGATGTACAATAATATTACTGTAAAAATTTTGTATTCATCAAGTATAGGCTACAGTATACTGGTATAGTGAGGTCCACGTTATAATGGCAGTGTGTGATTTGCAATGGTGTTGCTATCTTTGGCTATCGTTCAACAAAGCAGATGGCACTATCTCTTTCATGCATTGCGATGTTGCCACATCGTTTATCAACAATGTAGAAATTCAACTAATTGACAAAATATTTAATCTCAATCATGAAAATTTATTATCACATCTTTAAAAAATAAATTTTCTTGACAAATAAAATATGATTAACAATTTTCAACAATAATGCACAGTTAAATTCATCATAGATACCAGTATCAGCTGTTTGAGTGGCAAGGCTGAGATCTGGCAACCCTTTTCTCCTTTCTTCCTACTCTGCCATTATAACGTGGGCCACACTATAGTACTGAGTTCTTCTGACTTTTTCCAACTCCCATGGCATTGAAAACTTGTAATCTAATTAAACTACCATATCGGTATGTCTTGTATTTAGATCTTGATTACCTATATGAACTATTATTAAAAATATAATTTCTTGCTTAATAAAATATAATTGATTATTTCAAACGATTATATTAAATTATGAACAGTTAATATTACATCAATTATTAACCTGTATCAGCTACCGTCTATAGAAGGCATTGACAATACAGAGCATCAGCAATGCTGTTCTGCTGTCTTTCTTCATCATATACGGGTAATTCAAAAAGGACATTACAACTTTGAAAAATCATATAAATCTTACTAAATAAGGTACAGAGCTGGTTTTGGTGTTGCTTGAAATGAGAACACTCCAAGTTTTCACTCGCGTAGTCCGGTAGTGCCTGGTCGTTACGTCAAAGATGGCTGCCTTCATACACTTGACACAAGCGTGCTAGCTGTGTGTTTTGGTTTGAAAACAGCATAGTGTGAACCTTGATATGTTGCAAAAATTTTTGATACCACAGATCACTGAGGATGACCGAGAATGAAATGTTTTCTTTATACTTTATGCAAGATGGTGCACCACCACACTACCTGACTGACATCTACAGGTAGTATTTTCTTAACGACCAAATCAGTAGATTGACTGTAATGCGCAATTGCATGGCACCCTCAGTCCTCAGACTAACACCACTGTATTTTTTTCTTGTGGGGTTTCATATAAGATAAGGTGTATGTACCTCCTTTGCCAGCCACTCTACCTGAACTTAGAGAAAGGATTTGAGCTGCTGTTGAGCAAGTTACACCTAAAATGCTAGTGCAAGTCTGGGAAGAAGGAATACAAGATCTTCTTTTGCCATAGAATAAAACAAGTTTACAATAGGCATCGTCAGTTTAACAATATTTTCATTTCTAAAATAATTGAGTCACTTTGTCACAATTATAAAATCATTACAATTTAGATACTCATCTAACCTTAAGCCATCCAGCAATAGTTCTTTTAAAAATGATAAGTAGCAACAATCTAATGGACAAAGGCCGATTGTTATACAGTTCACATTGTAGATAACTGTGGCTTTTCAGTGTTTTGCTTCATCCGTGTTATCAAGTCATATCTATGTCTTGTATTTAATCGACTATTGATGGGATGTCTGCAGGATAACCAACGGAAGTCACATAGGAAACCTTTAGTTAAAGGTAAAAAACAAGTGTTCTCCTTCAAAACAACACCAAAACCAGCTCTGTAGCTTGTTTAATAAGAATTATATGAGTTTTCAAAGTTGTGAAGTCCTTTTTGAATTACACGGTATAAACTTTCATTCGAGATGGCGGACTTCGGTGTCAGGATACTAGCCGAATTTTCAACTTTGCATTTACTGACAATCTGTGGTACAGGCTTAGACGGTCTTCAGCCATTACATCCTCCTGTGCTTGATGTATGTCAAGAGGATACAGCATACTCTGGCTGCCCGAAGTGACGTTCACAACCACAACACCAGGCGCTGCGAGCTGCTGGATGTCCCTAGGAGACGCCTCAACCGTTCACAGGCCAGCTTTAGAGTTTCTGCACTGAAATTCTTCAACAAGCTGCCTCCTGGTGTAAAGCAGTTGGATGAAGCCGCCTTCAAGAGAGCCGTCAGGAAGCTGCTTTGTGATAAATCATATTATAGTATAAATGAATTTATGAGTGATGATCTGAACTTTTTTTAAAAAGTGATCACTGTTTTACCTGCCATCTGAATAGTTTTCGTGTTGTTGTGTATGTTGAAATCGAACTCTATGACGCCATCGATCCCACTAATGTGGGTAGAAGGTATTAATGAAGCAGAAGGTATTAAAGGTATTAAGACCAGTTATAGAATAGACACGATGGGAAGTCTAGCCTCTGAAACCAACATTTACTGCCATATCTCCAAATCGTGACGTCATCATTGGATAGAAAACTTTCAGATTGTGCTCATTTCAGAAGGATATAAATTATTATACATTAGAATGGTAAACTTCAGCTGCGCTCCCGCTGAAATAGATACAATTTGCAATGGAAAACAATTTAAACAAACTCTACAGAAAAGTTTTCTATCTGATGTTGACGTCACGATTTGGAGATATGGCAGTAGTTGTTGACTTCATCGACTTTCAGTATGAATATACAATAGGCCGTGTCCCGTGTCTATTCTATAACTGGTCTAAGGGTACAGGCCTCTCCATTGTCAAAATTTATGTTGAAGCTTTATTATTATTTATTGGCTAAATCGCACGTCCAGTGCCAACTCACCTTTCATCAAATTTTTGGTTGGAATTGATTAAGTATGATATTTTGAACATAAAATCACAAGAAATAAACGGCGCTCAATCATCATAATTTTAAAAAAAAAAATTTAGTTCTACTAACCTCACTTTGTTCACAAGATTTTAAACACCTCTAATATATTAGACTATATTCACAGTTAAATTGGTTTCAATTGTACCTGAATGATACTTCAAAACATGCAGATCACTTATTCTTAACGATAAACTTCAAAACCTTTCTTAAATATTATCAAACAGTACTTTATTAAGATATATTTTTCTGTTTTTCCAGGGACCAGAAATCAATTTTAATATTCACTGGACTTTGTTACAAATATCGATGATCGATAAATCAATTCGATATTGATTTGTGAACTATCAATAAGTGATGCACATATAGAGAAGCTATCATTAGAAAAATGCAATTAATTTATTCGTATTTCATTATGAATTTGAGTTTAATGATTTTATTTCAATAAATACTTGAAAATATTCAAATTGTTTTATTTTTCCCACCAATCTCGTCAATAAAACTTGAAAACATCACAATGGATGTGAATTTTTCAATATAATTGAATACTACTCTAGTAAAATTTTAAATTCTCCATTTTATAATTCGCCCGTTGTCAATGTTTTTGAAAGTGAACCCAACTACAACGCTGTAGTGAGGTCCATGCTGTAATGGTAATGTTTACTCAGCACTGGTATTGCTATCCTTGTCTATAATTCAACAAAGCGGATAGCGCTGCCTTTTTTTCGATTTGCTCTGTTGCCAGATTGTCTTTTTACAATGTAAAATTATAAAATTATTGAAAAATATAATTTATTGATTAATTGACCAAGCAAAGTGAGATCTTAGATTCAAGTCGACGGTTTTGTATTTATTTCTATTCATGTTTATATGTTTTTTTTTTTATATTTATGTTTATATGCTCTGCATTTATAGTGATATGCAGCAATAGATTTTCATAAAATTTGACTTTGACACTTTCATGAAAGTGTTTAATGTAAAAGGGTTGGGGTTTAGGTTATTTCAAGTTATATTTCATGAGGTGAGGTTAGGTTTTTGCTTTAAATTTGCAATATGCTAGAAAGGGCTAAAATACAGGTAGAATTATGGTTTTTGATATTTCAAAGGTGAAAATATAGGTAAGGGGGTTAGGATTTTGCTTTGAAATTGCAATATGCTGGAAGGGATTACAGGTTTTTACAAAGATTTATGTTTAATAATGTTTTAAATATAAAAGGATAGGTTTGGGGGTTAGGATTTTGCTTTGAAATCTAGAGTGTTGAATGTGAAAGGGTTAGGGGTTAGGTTATTTCAATTTACATTCAATAATGTTTCATGAGGTTAGGTTAGGTTTTTGCTTTAAATTTTCAATATGCTAGAAAGGGCTAGGAAACAGGTGGAGTTATGGTTTTTGATATTTCAAAGGTGAAAAGATAGGTAAGGGGGTTGGGATTTTGCTTTGAAATTGCAATATGCTGGAAGGGATTACGGGTTTTTACAAAGATTTATGTTAAATAATGTTTTAAATATAAAAGGATAGGTTAGGGGATTAGGATTTTGCTTTGAAATCCAGAGTGTTGAATGTGAAAGGGTTAGGGTTTAGGTTATTTCAATTTACATTCAATAATGTTTCATGAGGTTAGGTTAGGTTTTTGCTTTAAATTTCAATATGCTAGAAAGGGCCAGGAAAAGTGTAGAATTATGGTTTTTTATATTTCAAAGGTGAAAAGATAGGTTAGAGAGTTAGGATTTTGCTTTGAAATTGCAATATGCTGGAAGGGATTACAGGTTTTTACAAAGATTTATGTTCATTAATGTTTTAAATATGAAAGGGGTGGTTAGGGGGTTAGGTTTTCCCTTTGAAATTACAATAATTATGCTGACTTAGTTATAGTGTTTTTTTAACATTAGTTAAATAACAACCGTTATATTCTATTAATTATATTATTGGGAAGTATTCTTCTTTTATTGAATGAAATGATGATAGTATATTGATTATTATATCGAATTTAATGATAAATCATCATTGGATAATAATATATC
This sequence comes from Nilaparvata lugens, assembly GCF_014356525.2. NCBI lineage: Eukaryota > Metazoa > Arthropoda > Insecta > Hemiptera > Delphacidae > Nilaparvata > Nilaparvata lugens. The sequence continues at coordinate 64,715,231 of NC_052504.1, read as the reverse complement.
CTCATCAAAATGGAATGACGGCTCCAGTTACGGTGCTCGGTAACCATCATCACAAAGAACGTTACATTCAAAGATCTAACGGGGAAAAAACCGTTACTAACGCATGTGCGATACGGAGCTGTCTGAGACCGAGAGTGGTTTGTTCTTTCTTCATTGTTAACATAACCTCATTCTTATTTGTTGTGTGCCACATCAGAAATTCAATTCAATTTTTTTTAATGTTTTAATTGTGCTCTTAGGTTGAAATTTATAGTACAGACACATTTTTTTTGTTCCTTTCTCATTAAAAAAAATAAGTCGGTATCTTTAAAAATAGTTGAGATACAATTTGTGCCATGATTAGTCACATTTATACACTATTTTCTATTATTTGACTAAACGTCTGCTACATATTCAAGCAATTTTTAGTTTTTATTTCTATTGTGTAGAGATAAAACGCAAGTAAAGTATGTCGTTATGTACTGTATCAACCTTTCAATAATTTGATTTTGATATTCGATAATCAAAATGGCTGCCTCTAATAGGTTAAATGCATGTAAAATTGTGCAACTTTGAACTTAGTTTATTTTACAATAGTGAGCGCCGTTTATTTCTTGTGATTTTGGGTTCAAAATAACATACTAAATCGATCCCAACCAAAAATTTGATGAAAGGTGAGTTGGCACTGGACGTGCGATTGGCAACGACCTGAAGTATCACTTAGGCTAACCTACTTTTTAAGAGTCATAATTTATTATTAATATTATAAGCATAAAGGGAAAGTGTGATAAACCTGATGTATTTCTCATTATTTGTCTCTGAAATGAGTTTCTTTACTGGAATGATAGGATAGGTATCATCTTAAATTGTATCGAATGTAAGTAGCCAACCTATCCAATAGGAAAAAATACTGTTGCCGTTCTTGACTAGATAAGATCCCAGATTGACTCAATTGACTGTAACAGTGAGACAAGAGATTGAATTTGAAATAAACTTTTATTGGACGAAATCTAAAATTTTAAGGTGAAAAATTTCCCAATTAGGCTACTTTACATTACAGATCCTACCTATTCGATAATGTTCTATATATCTTTAATTTTAGATCTATTCATCCTTGAAAGAATGAATTCATAGTCAGCTCGATATTTGAATCAGCAGCCGAAACCATTGCATTCTCTTATGGGTCGGGTGGGGGGGGGGGGTGTTGAAAGTTTCTGGTAGTGAGAAGCAAGCCAAGGGATAAAGTGGTTCCAGGCTATGTACCTTGTGTATCACTAACACATTAGTAGGCTACCTACCTATGTTCCAAATGTAAATTGTACATTAGTTCTCCCCTAATTCAGCCATAGGCCTATTATGAATGAAACCAAGTATCTATTAAATTTTAACTACTCATCATAGAGGCTAAATCATCTCTGACGGTAGGCTATTGCTGCTGACCTATAATAATAACTAGCATGTAACTTGTGCTCCACCAGGGTCTGTTCAAAGCACAAATAGATTGAATTTACTTTCATAGTTCCATGCTCTGATATTGAGAGTATTAACAACCTGAAATTACAATAGAAACTATTTGATGTGGCTTTTATCTTACATGAAGTTTATTGTTTTTGAACAGAGGCGCCATTTAGGGGGAGGGGGCTAGGCCCCCAACAAGGATCAGATGAATAATGAAAATGCGGGTCTATCTACACGAATCCTTTGAATCTCATACTGATTTTAATACTTTTTTTTTAAACAGCAGTAGTATAATTCCTTCTACAGTATTAACAATGTAGCAAAATTGCCTTGGAAGTATGGGTATGGAGTAATAAAGAATATATTTTTCTCTGTGGTGTAGTTGAAGCTTAAATATATAATGGGTACAATTATTGATGAGGGCACATAAGTGAGTTATTGCATAAATTTCAACGTGAGAATTAACAAGTTGCAAGATGTCACAGTGAAAGCAAAAGAAAGGGCACAATCAGAAATCAAAAATGTATGTACAGAGTTGGTTAGAATTATGTGAACAGCTTAATGTTTCTTTAGCTTTCTAACTGAAAGTTATTCCCTAATTGTTATTCCCCAATGAAATTGTCATTATCAAAGAAAAATTTCTCTTTTTCCATGATTTTTAAGAAATCTGTTTCAGTGTATTCCTACTTTAGGGCCTCTCTGTACGCCTATATTTCTAATAAATACTTCATGATTAACTAATAATGTAGGCCTTTATGCTTGTATTGATACTTCAACCACATTATTTGTATAAAACTGGAGAAAATGAAGCATATAATAACATCTTTGAATGTAACATTTATGGGGGAACCCAGGTCTCTCTATCCTTTGGGCATATTCCTTCCCCCCCCTCAAACCTCTTGTTTTTGCCCCCCACCCCTAGCAGTTTGGTGAAATGGCGCCAGTGTTTTTGAAGGAACGGATTCAAGGATCCAAAGGTTCAAAGAACCCCACACGTCATCGAAGCTTATTGTGTTCCCAGGTAGTATTTTAGTTAGGCAAACCAATACCTATTTCCTTCACAAGAACCAGGATTTTTTCCCTAAACTAACATTCCATTCATCACCTGGTTGCAATCCTTGACGCAATCCAGTGTGATATGCTTGGCAGTCTCTTCAGACTGATTAGACCTCATGACCTCCGTGAGTTCCACTCCTGGTCTTCTTTGTAGGTCCTTTTGCAGGAAGGGACGGCCAAGTTTCCTCTATGGCGCCCGTCCACCCTTGACTCAGCCACTTGACCCACATTTTTGCCTGGTTTTCACCCATCACTGGTCTCTTGAGTTTTTTCTGTTTGCCCCTCCAAAACTTCACAGGGTCAGAAGCCTCACCTCTCCCAAGAAGTTTTGCCTAAATGGCCGCCCTTCTTTGAGCAGTGATGAGTTTTGGCCTCACCATCCACAAACTCGTGATCTATGTGAGTTCCACTCCTGGCCTTTTTGTAGGTCCTTCCACTGAGAGTGGGGACGCCAAACTGCCTCTCGGGTGCCCAGCGCCCAGCCAACCTCGACTCAGCTTCTTGACCCACATTTGTGCAAGGAGTTTCACCCATCTCTGGTCTTTTGGGGTTTTCTTTTTGCCCCTCCGAAACTGCCCTGATGGGGCAGATCTCATGGGTTTTGAGGCAAGGCATCTTCTGGAGTTACCTTGAGGTCCATTTTAGTCGCCTCCTACAACAAGCATGGATACTGTTGGTGAATTCTGGTTTTCAACACATTCTTGAGTACAATGATCAACTCAAAGCTCCCCCAACCCACAGGGGGCAGATCACTACCTCCGTAAACAAAGCCATAGTGCATTCTGGTGACATCAGCACAGGAAGGGCTCCTTCACCAATAAAAATTCGTTGATTTCAGCCGATCTATATCAGCTAGTTTTTTTATTGGTGTAGGAGCCCTACCTCTGCTGACATCACACGAATGCACTACGGCTTTGTTTACGGAGGTTGTGGGCAGATGTGATGATACATTTTACAAGAATAACAAAGAAATTAATTCTTTTCATACTGCATGCATGACCATGAACAAACAAGATCATCTGAAAAATATTGTAGAATCAGCTGGATGGCCTTATGGAGCCATACCGAGTTTGAAAGCTTCATCTTATATACAATTGATATTGAAAATTCAACATTGATGTTTAAATGGTGAAAAGTGGTCATGCATGCAGTAAAAAAGATTTAATTTCTTTGGTGTTCTTCGACCAGTAAGGTATAAGGTATAAATAAGGTATCTTTGAAATCTTGATAAATTTTAGTAACTTTGTTGTCTTTTCTGAATTTTTTGTAAAGTGAACGGTTTTCGTGAAATTTGCAATCAAAAATTCAAAAAGGCCGCCATTTTGAAAATTCACATCAAAAATTTTTTATTATTTTTTTTAAGTTGAGTTTATAGCATAAATATTCATGCCAAATTTCAAATCAATACAACATTTCGTTCTTGAGATAAAAAATCCTAAGTGAAGAAAACAAAATGGCAGCTATAAGGATAACCGCTAAGTTTTAGATACTTCAAATATGACATTTGTAGTCTCCTATCGACCAGGAACAATACCCTAGAATGTTCAACACTACTTCTGAAACATCATGTATATGACATCAATACAAGTACAAATAATATAGAGCAACATACTCTTCTATGCTCTATTGAACCGTTTTCCTCTGTTTTTGTAGGTAAAGTCTGAGCCAATGGATTCTGCTGAATGGCCAGAAGACATGGCCGATGTCAAAGTTGAGATTGACATAGACTACACCATGTCCTGGCTTGGCAAGCAGGAGATTCTGCATGAAGAACAGGTGACTTTATTTGCATTAGAAACACTTGAAATCCAACCACTTTTCACAAGACAATGTTTGTCTGAGAGAATAACAGCTCATTCAACAAACAAACATTATGGGTACATAAATATGATCATGTATGTCCAGTGATCATATTATGGTGGCATAGTATAAATTATGAATACCCATTAATAATATAGAAATTTTACAAGTGACCCCTTGGGTTATAGAACTCGCTCATGAACTGTATTGTTATTTCAACCGCCCCTAGATGGTGGTAGAAAAGCTCAAAAATACTAAAGGGCGAGTCATGGGACTTGATAAACAACTATTTTTTTTATTCAACTTGTAAATTTTATTGTCTGAACTAACTACTAGAAATTTTGACAACTAATAATCTGTAACAATTTATTTCGCATTCATCAATAACTTCAGAGAACTGTTTTTGAGATTTTGCTAAGTGATTGGGGATTCGAACAAAGGTAGCATGAACTTTACTCATTTCTCCACTTCAAATTTATAATACCAAGGACTCGGTTATTCAAGGGCTTTAAGCATGAGCTAGAAAATACAATGTCACTCACCATTGTTCAGAGTATAAATCCATCACTATCCGAATTTTCACTACATAGGATGTTATCACTAATATTTTCTATAACTTGTAGTATCGAGTGACCTGGCTGGCTCAGGTCTGGTGTCAGAGTTTTCAGGTCGCAACTGTTCATTTTCAGGGCCACTGACATGACCTAACAACTGCTTTTTAGGCAGTCATATTCTCAATAAAAATTACACATTCACTTCAAACAATTAAAATACTGCAATTTATCCCAGGATGAAGACTAATACATTGAAACAATATTTTGTCTATTACTCTCAATGAAAACATATTTTAAATTACATGCTCAAGTGGGAAAAAACTGTGCTGGAGAGGCCCGAGGCTACCTCTACATTCAAATCTGTATTGATTTGCGGCATGATTCAAACTGATCTTTTCCATGCAATTATAATGTTCCCCTCCCACCAATGAGACGACGGTCCACGTGGAGACAGAGCACAATTCCGTGGGAAAGGAAAATACAAGTTTGAAATATTCCAAAATACTTACTAATGTATTTTTCATCACTAACGGAAATTCAGTTCCATGAGAATACTTCAACCCTGCATAAAATTGAAAACTGACTGCCTCCCCAGATGTAAGTTAGCAAAATCTTGTGAGAAAATTATTTTTCAATAGAAAAATTAATGTCTCATGATGAAAATTAAGAAACTTCTTAGTATCTTAGTTTTAGAACTAACACTCCCCCAATAAATAAATGATACCAATAATAAATTATTGATATAACTATCTTGTATATGTATCTCTATTCTCTAGTCATGACTATTTTCAGGTGTCATCCATCCCAGTACAAGTGAATGAAACAACTCTTCATGACGAAGGCGTAGACATGGAGGAGAACGAATGTAAAGAAAAAGAACAACTATCTAGCAAAGGTTGGTTGAACTATGGAAAAGATTCTGCTCTACAGAAAATACAAATTGTGTTTAGAGCTAGTAAAGTTTGATTCAGGAAGTCATACCAGAATAGAAACTTAATATCATCAATCAGTCTTCTATAATGAGTCTCATTATCTGAGTAAGAATATCCAGTTCTCTCTCACTCTCTCTCTCTTTCCTTAACTATCTATCTTTATCTATATCTTTATCTATATCTATCTCTCCCCCATATTTCCAGTATAAAGTGAATGCTCTTTTAATGTTTCAGAGACAACTCTACCCACTGCCCATGTCAAACTGGATCACATTCAAGTGCTAGATAGAATTTCCACAGTGTTAAACCAAAGGCAGAGCTCAAATGATGATTTTGTAAGTGTTTTTCCAAATAATTTCAAGCTATAAGGTGTATCCAAATACGTGTATTAACATACATATACATTTTCAATTTTCCAATTTTTTTTCAATTTCTTAAAACACACAAAAAAAGACAAAACAAATGAAATACAATAAAAAGCTACAAATATAAAAAAACATGGGTTTTGTGGTTGGGTGTGTTGGAGAAGAGAAAAAAAGAGAGGAAGATACCTAGCCAACTATGGTTTCCCATGTAATAGGCAGGCAAAGAAGAGAAGAGAAAAGTGATGAGGAAAAAAGGGAAGGGAGAAATGTGGGGAAGGAAGAAAAAACAGAGGAATAGGTAGTCAAATTAAAGGTCAGCGAGTCCACTGAAAAATGAAAAAAAAACTTATGAAAAAACAATGCTGGAGCAGAAATCTTGAGTCTTATATATCTAAATAGAAGAAAAAATCACTGTATGTCTAGTTTTTTATATCCAGTTTAATTTTTCCGCTGATCTTATTGTCCATGAGAAAGTGATTTGGAATAAGGTTTATTATTTTTGTACCTATGTAAATTAACTGCATCCTTATACATTCAATATTAGTGTTATAGGTTACATATTTGTTAGCAGTGGCCCTTAGATTATAATAATTATGTGTAGAGTTTAATGTGAGAAAATCGGATCTATATTTTATTAAGTACTCAATTACGGTTTTTATGTATAATTGACATATAGTCATGACCTCAAAATCACTAAAAACCATATCCATTGGATAGAACCTGGGTTTGCTTAATATAACTTTAATTGTCAGTTTTTGTGCTACAAATAATTCAGCAAATATTAAGATTGAATGAATAGGTGGGTGGGTCATTTGTTCATTGTTCATAATTAGAAAAATTATTTCTCAACATTTTCTTGCTTTCACAATCCACTCTTATCTTACAAAAAACAACATTTTTGACATGCTAAAAACTGTTTTGTTCAAGTACCTAGATAATTCGAATAATAATAGATAATAAATTTATGTCCTGAAAGAAAGAAGATAGTTTTAATATTAATAATAAATAAATTTATCTTTTGAGACAAAGATTAAATTTGTGTTAAATGTTAAATTAGTGTAATGAAACTGCTGATCAAATCACTTTTCAATGTTTGTGTTTATTATTCAAGAATCAAAACATTTCTAATAATATCAACATATTTCCATTTAAAAGTATAAAGAAGTATAGACTCCACTTCCCACATTAAAACATAATTGAACTTTGAATATAATAATTTAGGTTATTCAGACAAATTAAAATCTACCCACTCTGAGATTCTCACTATGTTGTGGAGTGATCCGTGGTCTAGTGGATAGAGTGCTTGCGTAGCAGCATAGAGATCCCGGGTTCGAACCCCTCTCATTACCAAAAGTTTTTTAACCAGATCACTCCCGTGTTATCGGATGGGCACGTTAAACTGTCGGTCCCGGCTGAAGTATGACAGTCGTAAGGCCCATTGACGGCTTAAATTATATATTCAGGCGGTGGAACATTCCCGAAAGGGAACTCCCCACCAACAAAAGCCATACGAATTTTTTTTTTTTACTATGCTGTGGTCTATGATGCATTCACATGCTATCAAAACTTTTCATTCATGAAACTTTTGTGTCATCATGGAACTTGGATGACTATCAATGGTTCATATGGCTGAAACCACCAATCAATCAGCTGTTTAGAGACTGGAATTTTATAATAATAAAAATCGAGCCTCAAATTTTGTCGTTCAATAACTTTTTTATTTGTGCACAGAATTTGATGATTTTTGTTTAGTTGTGTTTGTTATGTTTAGGAGCAGGTCTATCAAATTTACGATCAGACTCCAGGACTCTTCCCTAAGGTCCTTCAAAGTTTACATGTAATCCTTATGGAAGAAGATTTGTGAGCTGGCCACACACAGAAATAAAAATTCCCCCCCCCCAACATTGAATCCGCTATAACAATAGAAGGAAAACACCAACTAGTGAAATAATACATTAAATTGAAGAGAAAACAAAGCTATACAATTTACGGTGAGCATTCATTTTTACCATGCATTGTTGAGGAGTTGTAGGCCCTGAAACATCAAAAAATAGGATTAAAAGCTGTTATTTTAACAATGTTACACATTCAAGAGCGTATATCTCGAAAACTGTTGGAGATATCACAAATCACCACAGATCAACTATTGTAGAGAATTTATCATGCTTTTTTTTGAATAGTTAGTCATGTCAGTTGAACGCATTTTCCTCAAGATATGAGCTTGTAAGCAAAACATTGGAAAATGCAACTTTTAAACCACCCTCATCCCTTTAGAACAAGGGGTAGGGATGGGAACTTTTGATATGTTCACCCCCTAACTGCTCCCAACAAAGCTGCAAAGTCAAAAATTGTGTTCAAAACATTCTCTCCAAATTCCTTTGTCAATTGGTCTATTTTTGCATAACTGAAGATCTCACACTCAACACTGAAGCTGCTGCAACAGTCGTGGGGATGTGCGTAAACTTGTGAAATTATACATCAAATTGAAGAGAATTAGATGCTCTATAAGCTCATGATCAGCATGGATTTTTCCCATTGATATTAAAAAAGTTATAAGAGCAAAAAAAGCATAAAATCTAAGGAAAATGTGTTTTTTTTAAATGTCACATCTTTCAAGCAGATATCTCGAAAAGAGAGATATAGAAAAAGTTATAAGATCAATATTGTAGGAAATTATGTAAGCTTCAATATCCTATAGAAAAGTCATGTCTGTGAAATTCATAATTTTCGAGTTATATGCGAGAAACCAAAAAATGGTACCTTTGAACCACCCCATCCCCTTAGCACAGTGGGTAGGGGTGGGGACTTTTGACATGTTTTCCTCCTCACTACCATAAACAGAACTGCAGGGTCAAAAATTGTCTTCCAAACTTTCTCCTTTTTTCCCTTTTTTTTGAGCATTCATTGCCTGGACTATCAATCAATTTCTGAAATTTTAATTAAATTCCACCCTATAACATTTGTTTCATCTATCTAATTTTAATTATTAATGCAATATTGTATTCACTATTATTCCATATTTCATTCATTCATCCCATAATTATAAGATTCAAATCAACTAGTATTTAACTTATTAAGTAGAGTTTAAAATAAAAATTTAGTGCATCAGATTAAGCTAAGAATAAGCTCACCTTAGGAGGCGCGGCTTGGTGATACAAAGTGTTATGGAGATTGCCTTATCACACCGTTCCACGCCATGTCCGATTCAGTGTGTGTGAGTTCTCCCATTCAAACCAATATAAGCAAGAAGCACCTGGATGCAAGATGCCGCATCGCGCCTCCTAAGGTGTGCATCCAGCTAAAGTTTGTCATGAGATGGATTAACTCTTTGGCGGTACGAAGTTCGCCGGGCCAGCTAGTTTATAATAATTCTCAACTTTGGCAAGTGTAGAAGTAAAAAATCTGGTGTGGCGCACTCACACCACTTTCCTTGCCGTTATAAAAATTGATCAACTGACGCTAGTGTTCACGCGCATCTCGAGTCTACTATTCTAAGATCTGAGCCAGCTGGTAACAGGACAATTATAGCGCTGCAGACACACAAAGTCTGCTATCTCTTCATAATGAATGATTCAATAGAATCAACAGTTGCCAACAGTTTGCAATCGAATAATATTATTTTCTCGAATTTCAAGCTTATTTTCAATTTTAGGTGAAAAAGTTACTGAACATTAATTGTAGAGATTTTTATGCTCAATCTTTTCCACTTGAAGTTTTTTGTTTAAATTGTATCTGTAGCCTGATAATTGGGAATCCAAAATCAAACTTTGCATAGATGGGGTGGTGCTCCTGAAATTTTTACAGATATGGGACTAGTGGCATTTGATAGAGCTTATCAGTTACTTTTTTAGGTATGAATAACCAGGCTCCAATGTGTGCCGTTCCACCTCGAATTTGAATTAACAGAATATTAATTGTCATTAAGTATGAAAGCAACATTCTTGTTGACATACAGACCTGAATTGATAAAAGAGTGAGCATAGTCACCATCGTTAATTAAGAGTGCAACCACAACCAGGTCCACCACAACTAGATCATTATAGCTAGAGAACAATGACTCATTATAACCACTGATATAGGCATCACTTAGCCATTCCTCAGTGATGAATGAAGACAACCATTTAGTCATTGTGCCATCCTGGGCTTTGGCGGTGTGGGTATTAGCATCATTTTGAGTCTCTGTATCCTTGGCACTTGCAGCATCAATACACTGCAACAGTTGGAGATCCAGCTCAATGGACCAATTCAGGGCGGCATTCCGCTTCTCCTCCATCTCCCGAAGTCGACTTTTTAACTGTTCATTTTCTTCCTCCAGAAGCAGCAACTTTTCATCCATAAATTCATGAGCAGGGCTTTCAGAGATAGACGATTGATCTAATACACTTTCTTGTTCAGTAGCATCACTAACATGAGAACTATTTGGAGAAGGAAGCGGTGACGAAGCATGATCTGGGTCTTTATTATGATGTTTGTGCGCACCACATACCTCCACAGTTCCATCAAAAGAAATTTTTGTTTTAATAGAAGCCGAACACTCCTTATAAAGGCATCTCCATGTGATAGTATTGGTAGTAATTGAGCGGAAAGAACAACGGTACTCTTGGCTTTTGTAAATAATTCCCGGTTTGCCCTTTGTAGTTTTAAATTTAATAATGTCATCTTCCATTGCCTTTAGAATTAGTATTTAAAAACCAGACTGAAAGAAAAAAAAACACTTTGATAGTCTCTTGCAGTAGAAGCCCAACTAGTAAGCGAAGATCATAATTATAAAGAGTTACCTGCTTTGAAAATGATTGATGTCCAGTGCAGTATTTCCATTACTAGGGTATAAAGGAAGAGAAAGTGCTAAGAGAGCGGTCAAAGCAGGAGATAAGGAAGCTCCTGAAAAGAAAAGGAATATAGGAAGAGGAAGAGAGAATCAAGTTAAGACAGGTGTAACGTAGATTTTCATCACCACCGTTAAGACAAATAGGAGCTGCAAGTAGCTTTCAAAAACTGCCGCCGAAATAGCCGACTTGCGCAGTTCGCAAGGATAGGTTAACGGTAACGGTACTACCTGGCTCACAGTAAAGCGTCAGCCATTGCCATAGTGATGAGACGTGGTCGAACAGCTGATCGCGAGTGAAGCTCTGACAGCTCTATGGAGATAGATAATCAGTTCGAGTCGGCTTCAACCAGCGTTATCATACTCAATTGAAATCCACCCTAAGAGGCCTCAATCTCACGATTTATCCCACGTAAACAAACAAAAAGCAAAAACCAGCCACAAAATGGAGTCAAAACTTTGTTGTACGGGTCACTTACAGAAGTAAACGCTTTCACCCAGCACCCGCTTGAAAAGATTGGATTCACGAAATAGGTACTTCACAACCTAATAATTACAATCACTGTACTCTATAGGATAACTTTTCCACTAATTACCACGTAAACGAGAGAAATTGCAGAGCACCAAATACTTTAAACCAACAAGGTAGCCCAGTGCTACCAACCTCAGTGCTACCAAAAGTTTCCAGAATTGTGGTGTACTACCATATTAATGACTTTTCATGATGATTTTCAATTATTTGAATATATTGTTGACATTCTGAGCCTTCAGGCTGAACTTGGGGTCGCTGAGAACGAATCTGCTATCAGAATTTCTCTATCACGAAAAAAACCCAGCTGTTGATCTTCCGGCAACCGTTAACAGTCATCCTGCAATGCGGCCGAAACACTTCCAAGCCATTTATAATAATTCTCAACTTTGGCAAGTGTAAAAGTAAAAAAACTGGTGTGGCGCACTCACACAACTTTCCTTGCCGTTATTCATTTGAAAATTGATCAACTGAAGCTAGTGTTCATGCTCATCTCAAGTCTACTATTTTAAGATCTGAGCCAGCTGGTGACAGGACAATAGCGCTGCAGACACACGAAGTTTGCTATCTCTTAATAGTGAATGATTTAATAGAATCAACAGTTTGCAATTTAATAATATTATTTTCTCAAATTTCGAGCTTATTTTCAATCTTGGGTGAAAAAGTTACTGAACATTAATTGTAGAGATTTTTATGCTCAATCTTTTCCACTTGAAGTTTTTTGTTTAAATTTTATCTGAAGCCTGATAATTGGGAATCCAAAATCAAACTTAGCACAGATGGGGCGGTGCTCTTAATTGTTTTACAGATATGGGACTTGTGGCATTTGATAGAGCTTATCAATGACTTTTTTAGGTATGAATTTGATCAAAATCGTTGGAGCCGTTTTCGAGAAAATCGCAAAAACCCTGTTTTTGACAACATTTTCGCCATTTTAGCCATAATCTTGAATTGCATTTGATCGAAATTGTTCGTGTCGGATCCTTATAGTGTAAGGACCTCAAGTTCCAAATTTCAAGTCATTCCATTTATTGGGATATGAGATATCGTGTTCACAGACGCACATACACTCACACACACACACACACACACACACACACACACACACACACACACACACACACACACACACACACACACACACACACACACACACACACACACACACACACACACACACACACACAATTCGAAATCATGTGTCAGTGCATGAAGGTCTGTATAATAGCTCCCAAATTGTATGTGTTGCAGATGGCGACAGTTACTGTTAAAAAGGAGGAGGAGCAGGATAGCAGCCATCAACCAGCTGCAGTGGAAGATGATTGCAGCCAACAACATTATCTAATCCCTGGCTACAACATGATCTTCATCAAAGAGGATGCATATGGTGAGATGCATTCTATTGCTATCCGATTCTTGATTGACCAGGGTCTACACTCCTTGCTTGGGTGATTAGATTGTGGCCAGCTTCCTTACATGAAGTGGTTTGATGTTTGGGAGTGGAACTCCTGTGTAAATGCTACTCCTGGATGGGCTGTCTGCCACATGTCAACCTTGCACATGTACAGGATAAAGAATGTGTGATTTGTTAGGTTAGGATTAGGAAAATGATGAAAAGAGGTCAGGTTTAGATGAGGAATAGGCTAGGGTCAGGTTTCAGTTTCAAAATGACAGCATTCTAGTTATATTGTGAAATTTTTAAATGTGGAATTCAGAAGAATTTCGTCGTTTTAGAAGCCAAAATTGTCCACTTGAAATGCTGAAAATTTTTCTGCCACTTATTTCTATTGCTACCATTGACAACTAGTTCCTTTTGGATGTTCTTCCTTCTCATATCACCCAACGTTTTTTCATCTATTCACTTGAGTTTATAGCTTTTGTAATGTTCTATGCTTAAGAGTTTCAATGCTGATACACAGGGGTTTAAAAAGGCAGACGCTTGTATTCTATATAAAGTGTTTCTCAGTAGATATTTCAGTGTATACACCCAGAGTGTAACGTTTCAGATGAGTTAAGAGCTGGAGTTGAAGACGGAAAAATGTTAGGGGGTTAGGGTAAGCTTTCCAATGACAGCGGCTAGGGGAAGGTTAGGGTTTTAGTTTTGCTTTTGAATGGCTGAAGCTTCGCCACTGGATACAGTATTTGTTTACAGTACCTAGTAAAAAAGAAAATGATTATTTACAAAAACGATTCTCTGTGATCTGTTTGCAGTTGCAATCAAATTTAATACTCTATGGGAGAATTCCAACTCATAGAATCTTATAGATGTTTGCCTAAAACTTGTAATAAATTCAAACTCCTGTAATTTTATTAAATACTTCTGATACTTTTTCATTATCACTGGCTTTATGTGACTACAATAAATTGCTCTATGTTTTAGAAAAATATATTGATCTATAGCATTTAATTGGCTTATCATCGCTCAACTATAGTGTGGTCCATGGTATAATGGCAGTGTTTGATTAGCAATAATATTGCTATCCTTGTCTATCATTCAACAAAGCAGATAGCGCTATCTCTTTCTCGCTTTGCTCTGTTGCCAGATCGTCTTTAAACAATTTAGGATTAATGATTAATTAAAAAATATTTCATCTTAATCATGAAAATTCATTATGAAATGATTTAAAAATATCATCTCTTTCCAAACATATCTTTATAATTGGATTTCGACTGAAGGTTCTCCAGTTATTGACGTTCTTCAAAAATATCGTTAGTAATACTTTACTGAACATTTTCTATTGCAAATTTCAAGTTCAATCTATGATCTTCATCTGTTACACTTTTTGAGGACTCCCAATAGTGAGATTCTACCTACTTCTACCTACTATAGAGGGTAATGGTAATAGAAAAAAAGCAAACGGTTGTCCTATGATTTCCACTTACTATAATGTGAATTTCAATATATATCCTGTTATATGTACAAGATATCCATAATCCACAATTTATTAATTATTTTTACTAAGTTTTGTTATGGATGATTGCAGATGAGCAAGAGGCTGAAGGAAGTTCAGTGAAGAGTGAACCAGAGATGTGGCCTTCAAACTGCAGCACATCTGGCCGAGACGATGCAACAGAAGTGGGTGGACTGAATGAGCATTCAATCTCTCCAGTGGAAAAGTGCACTGAGTCATCTGTGGCTGGCAAAAAGACCATGCTCTACAGCTGTGCTCACTGTAGCTATAAAACACCAAGGTTCACTAATTTAAAGATACACATTAGAAAACACACTGGGGAAAAACCTTTCAGCTGCCAGTTTTGTGACTACCAAAGTGCTAAGTCAGGTCATTTGAAAGAACATATCAGAACACATACTGGAGAGAAACCTTTTAGTTGCGAATTTTGTGACCATAAATGTTCTCAGTTAGGTAATTTGAAAGAGCATATCAGAACTCATACAGCAGAAAAACCTTTCAGCTGCGAGCTTTGTGATTTCAAAAGTTATACCTCAAGTAATTTGAAAAGACATATCAAAAAACATACAGGAGAAAAACCTTTCAGCTGCCAGTTTTGTGACTACCAAAGTGTTACGTCAGGTCATTTGAAAGAACATATCAGAACACATACTGGAGAAAAACCCTTCAGCTGCGAGTTTTGTGACTACAAAAGTACTCATTCAAGTCATTTGAAAGCACATATCAGAACACATACTGGAGAAAAACCTTTCAGTTGCGAATTGTGTGACTATAAATGTTCTCAGTTAGGTAGTTTGAAAGCACATATGAAAAAACATACTGGAGAAAAACCTTTCAGCTGCGAGCTTTGTAACTACAAAAGTGCTCTGTTGAGTGATTTGAAAACACATATCAAAAAACATACAGGAGAAAAACCTTTCAGCTGCGAGTTTTGTGGCTTCAAAAGTTATACCTCAAGTAATTTGAAAAGACATATCAAAAAACATACAGGAGAAAAACCTTTCAGCTGCGAGTTTTGTAACTACAAAAGTTCTCAGTTGAGTGATTTGAAAAAACATATCAAAACACATACTGGAGAAAAACCTTTCAGCTGCGAGTTTTGTGACTACAAAAGTGCTCAGTTAGCCAATATGAAAAGACATATTAAAACACATACAGGAGAAAAACCTTTTAGTTGCCAGTTTTGTGACTTCAAAAGTGTTCAGTTATTTAATTTGCAAAGACATATCAGAACACATACAGGAGAAACGACTTCCAGCTAAGTGAGTCCATCATATATGATGAATTTGATAACCATGGCATATTATTGATTTTATTAGGCTATTAAACACTTAATTTACTTACAAAACATGTTACTTTCTTGATATTTGTGAACGTTTTATCGACTTATCATTGATCTCATTTTTTAGGTGACCTACCTTTAGAGGGTTATGTGATGTTTTATTATTGTTTGGAATAATCTAAAATCGATTAATAACATGCAATTTAAATGGAGATTGTTGCATCATTGTGGCAAGCCTTGGTGTGCACTGCAACAAAACGGTCATTATACATTTCCATTTATGGAAACTTTACAAATTGGAAAGAATTTGATGCTCTATAATCCCATAATCAGTATGGATTTTTTCCATTAAACTTTGAAAAGTTATTAGAGCAACAATATAGAAAATGGGGGCAAATGTGGTTTTTCAAAAATGCCTTCAAGAGCAGATATTTCAAAAACTATAGAAGATATTATAAAAAAATTTGTTGTATGAATATTGTAGCAAATAATGTAAGCTTCAATTTTGTATAGAGTAGTCATGTCCGTAAGATGCATAGGTTTTGAGTTATATGCTAGAAACAAATAAAAATCACCTTTGAACCACCATCACTCCCTTAGCACTGTAGGTAGAGGTGGGGACTTGTGTTATGTTTACCTCATAACTTCCCTTAACAGACTTGCGAGGTCAAACTTTTCCTTTCATACCCTTTTTTGAGCATCCATTGTCTGGACTAGATACATATATTGCTCATTAATATAATATATAAAGACAAAGTAGACAGAAGAAAAGGAGCAATGTGCATTTCACCAAACTCCAGGTGCAGATATACTCTGTAGCAGATTTACTGGGACTCAGAAATGCATCCACATAGCAGCACTTATACTCCCTACAAAATTACTATTAGCCCAAGCAATGAATGCTCAAAAAAGGGTATAGAGGTAATAGTTGGCTTCTCGAATAAAACTAAAAAACTATGTATCTTGAGGACTTTACTGTCACATAACAAATTAAAGCTTACATGATTTCCTACAATATTCAATCTACAACTTGTTTATATCTCCTCTAGTTTTCGAGATATCTGCTCTTTAAGGTGTGTGATTGTTACAATAACAGGTTTTTATCCAATGTTTTGTCTTTCAGAGCTTATAACTCTCCAACAATGCATAATAAAAACGTATGCTTATCATAGGTTTGAAGAGCATTGAATTCTCTTCGAAATGATGTATTATTTCACTATTCCAAGTTTTCCTTTCATTATTATAGGAGCTTCTTCAATGTAGGGGGTGCGATTTTCATTGCTGCTACAATTTATTGTTTGACAATGACATTTTAAGGGAGTGTCTGTGACACAATTTTTGACTTTGCAGCTTGATTTTGACTGGTTAGTAGGTGAACATAGCAAAAATGCGCATCTTTATCCCCTCTGTTGAAGGTGTGGAACCACTGAGTTGTCACTTGTTCCAGCAATGAAATTTCACCCACTACATTGTAGCTCCTATAACAATGAAAGGAAAACTTGGATAAGTGAAATAATACATCATTTCAAAGAGAATTAAATGCTTTACAAACCTACGATAAGCATAAGTTTTTATTATGCATTTTTGGAAAGTTATAAGCTCTGAAAGACAAAACATTGGATAAAAACCTGTTATCTTATCAATCACACACCTTCAAGAGCGAATATCTCGGGAACTGTTTGGAATATCACAAAATTCCACTGAACAAGAAGTGTAGAGAATTTATCAAGCTTCATTTTTGAATAGTTAGTTATGTCGGTTTAACGCATTGTTCTCAAGATATGAGCGTGAAAGCAATACACTGAAAAATTCAACTTTTAAACCACCCTCATCCCCTTAGCACATGAGTGCTAAGGATTGGGGACTTTTGATATGTTCTCCTCCTAACTAGTCTCAAAAAGCTGCAAAGTCAAAAAATTTTTTAAAACATTCCCTCCAAATTCCTTTGTCAATAATTGGTCTATTGTTGCAAAAATGGAGATTTCACACTCAACATGAAAGCTGCTGCAAAAGGTGTAGGGAAATTCGAAAAGTGTGAAAAGTCCTTGACTGGACTATATGGACTTGGGAGGGACATGTGCAGCAGAGAAGGCATACAGAGGTGGGGATACAATGGCGGCGAAGTGACGGTTCTGAACCGGCCAGTTACACCATCCATTCTCTAATTTCTAGTGAGTATTCAAGCGCTCATGTTAAACTTATGGAGTCTCCTCTCTGGAAGCATTCAGTCCACTGACTCTAATCAACAAATTGGCAAATGCGCTTCTACCTATGACTCTATTAATCAGTATAATTGGCTGATCTCTCTCCATTTCTCTGCGCCGCATATTCCTCCAAGTCAGGAGTAATTTTGTAAGGATTATAGGCCTAAATTGTTCAATCAGCTCCCCAAGTTTGTAAAGAATGCTGAAAAAAGATGTTCAAATGCATGATAAAGGAGCAACTGGTAGAACAGCCCATCTATTCGATGACAGAAGTGAAGGATCAGCATTCATTCACTGCCATCATACCAGTCTGTGTGGAGGTAGGCCTACTCCAAGATTCCTTGGCACTGTATATCTGGTTTTCCCAGTCAACGGAAAATTCAAGTATCATGTAATGCTAGAAACTTTTTGTTTTAAAAGATGAGTGGGTGGTAAAAGCTTCTCAGAAATAGTTGAAATTATTTTTTTTTCAATAATTGTCAAAAGAACTTATTGAAAATTGAAAATCATCTATTAAGAAAAGTTGCAATTTATTTTGGAAAGCAATACTTTCCTTAACTATGGTGATAGGGCAAGGAAAGTAAAAAAGTTGGAAGGAATTCTAAGAGCATATGTACCAATGGAAGGTGAAAAAATGGTAAAATTGTTTCAGTTTCAGTTTTTTTTTCTTCAGCAGTCAATAGACCGGGGAATTGTCAAATATTAATAATCTAATATTGTCAAATACTAATAATCCAACCCCACAAATGTTGATGATGTACCCTCTATGTATTCAGACTGTATAGTATGTCATAAGCTGCGTTTACACCGAAGGTATACAAGATGTTAATAACTTCATCCTTATAGATTCTATTAGATTGAACGGAGCTTGGCAAACTCATATATATATATATATATATATATATATATATATATATATATATATATATATATTCATCATGTGTATGATAAGTTATGCTCAATCTAATAGAATCTATAAGGATTAAGTTAATAACTTTGGTGTAAATGCATCTTTACAATAAAATATTTCAATTCCAAAACAATCACTTGCTCTTAATAGTTTTGAGATGTAGGCCTAGTGGGAGAAGGTTGACGAATCTTGATCCTGTGCAAATTGGAGAGTTTCTAAATTTATTTGGTCGATGATGGAGGATATTTATGTTGGGCTTATTTCTTGTGTTTCAGCTGTTTTGGTTGCTTCTTAGGTCCGGGTTATCTCTAGTCCAGGATTAATAACCGGTTTTTGCGCTGCGGTCTAAAAATCGGCTTTATGAGCTCGGGTCTGGCTGACCCGAGGCGTGGTCCAGTTAATAACCGGTTTTTGCGCTACGGTCTACAGCTCTATGAGCTCAGGTCTGGCTGAGCCGTGGCATAGAGGCGTCGCAGGGATAAACCTGAGGATTAAAAAGTTGGGCTTATGAGAACAACGACGGTTTAACCCTGGTCTAAAAGATAATCTCGGTGGGCTTATGAGTCAAAGTCCGAGCTTAAATCAGATAATATTGGGCAGAAAAATGATTTTGTTAGACTTCAACTTAGACCTGCTAGAGGGCAGGTTCAAGTCCGGGATTAAGTCAATAACTCGTTATTGTTTCGTTTTTGACAAAAGAGAATGTTATATTAGGGATCATCTTTGAATTCTGAACAATTTCATTACCCTCAAAACCATATTACTTGTTTCACTCATGTCCAACACAATATCATCAGTAAATGCAAAAAACAACATGAACAACCAAAATTATTTCCATGATATTCAATATATTCATCATATATCTACTAGAGACTCCCTGGGTTGAAAAACTCACTCATAAACTGTTGTATTGATCT
This sequence comes from Nilaparvata lugens, assembly GCF_014356525.2. Taxonomy (NCBI): domain Eukaryota; kingdom Metazoa; phylum Arthropoda; class Insecta; order Hemiptera; family Delphacidae; genus Nilaparvata; species Nilaparvata lugens. The sequence goes on along the minus strand of NC_052504.1, from coordinate 64,695,508 downwards.
CCGAGTTCCGCAACTTGTAATTATACAGATCTGGTGAGAATTATTATGGAAACAGCTGAATATATCTTTTACAAGTATGATATTACAGTAGTAGGATCCATGGTGATCCTATTCGAATTGAAAAAAATACTTCTGTAGCTTCAAAACTTTTTTCCATCATAAGGATCTAGCTTCATTTCGAATCCAACTTCATAGTTTCAAACAGGGAGGTGGTCATGTGATACATGACTTCGATACAGAATTTCAAAGGAAAATGAATGGCAAAACCCGCACATCTCAAACCGTTTCAATGATCTCAACATTATGAAGATACTAATGAATTATAAAAAATCAAATTCATTTATTTGCCATAAAATAAAGATTGATAGAATAAATATTCTAACTTACAAAATAATGGCACTACCGGCAAAGAAAACTTGTGCGCTGGCAGTGAGTTCGAATAACTACATAGGTAAGGAAAGCAGGTCACATCTCAATACTTACAAACGATAAGACAAAGTAACAAAATTACAAGCAAATGACAAACTCAAAAAGACCAATACAAGGAAGCCATGAAAAATATTTTTTTTTTAATTTATAACACAAGAATGAATTTACATAATGGATATAGATAATTTAAAATAAACATTAATTTATTCTAATCTAATCCAGTATAAGATTCATTATGGATTTTGTTATTCTATGAAATGAAATGAATGAGTACCTATACATTGAATAATCAAGTGTTAGTAAACACTAATAGGAGCTTCTACTCACAAATTCAACACTTAGAAGAAGAAAAAATTGCCATAGTAACTGCTATCACAAGTAGTATTATGAATTATAGAACTTACAAATTAAAGTTGTGTATTATTCAGCTGAAATCATGTGTGGATTCATAAAGTCTGACAGTCTGTGTGATATCTCCCAAATAGCATCAGTTTTTTCAAATGAATGAAAAAATTACAAAAATAGCATGCAAATAATTCCAGCTGAATGATAAAGCAAAACACATTTTTTATGCACTTTCAATGTTATTTTTATATCCTGAAAAAGGATGAAAGAGTGAGTCAATTTTATTCTCCAACGAACTTGACCTGTAAAAAGGTTCGAAGAATTTGTGTTCAAAATTTGAAGATAATTGATCAATTCTCTCTAAAGTTCTTGTTGAACATACAAACAGACAGAAAACGACTTAGGCCTTCAGTAAGTCAAAAGTGAGAACTTCGCTAATGCTCGTTCAATAATCCATTATATTCAATATTATGTATCACAATAAGATATTATAAGTTTGTTGCATTATTACAATAAACTAGTTCGCCATAAAGTGAATAATTATGTAGGTAATAATCTTGTATATTGAAATTACTATGATTGTAGAAAATGTTATACAAGTACCTTCTAATAATAGAGGTAACTTCATTGGTTGTGCAAACATGTGGATGATTTCAATGTATAAGCTATAAGAAGGTGTGGGATGATTATTGATAAAATTATTATTGGTTATTATTATTATAAATAGTTATTGATTATTTTATAATTGAAACTGTGAACTATAGACGAATGTTGACAGAGAACTTCCAAGTGAGAAGGAATACACAAAAGACGAAGACAAATAATAGGTGAGAGTGCTTCCAATCACCTGTTGCCAACATTACAACAAGAATTCCCTGTGAATTCTACAGTTGCTCCTTGGTCTAAAGTTGCGGCAGCTCAAAGGTAATCCAAGCTTATGCCCTGTCTCATGAGCCCATTTTTTAGTCCTGGACTTCGTTACGCCAGGGATTACGGAATCCTCAGACTACAAAATCCCGAGCTCATAAACCGACCCTTAGAGTTTGATTCGAGTTTTTTTTTGCTAATATTAAAATTTTCAAGATGTACAATGATATTGCTGTAAAAATTTTGTATTCATCAAGTAGGCTACATTATACTGGTATAGTGAGGTCCACATTTATCAACAATGTGGAAATTCAACTAATTGACAAAATATTTAATCTCAATCATGAAAATTTATTATCACATCTTTAAAAAATATATTTTCTTGACAAATAAAAAATGATTAACAATTTTCAACAATAATGCACAGTTAAATTCATCAGATATACCAGTATCAGCTGTTTGGGTGGCAAGGCTGAGATCTGGCAACCCTTTTCTCCTATCTTCCTACACTGCCATTATAACGTGGACCATACTATAGTACTGAGTTTTTCGGTTTTCCCAACACCCATGGCATTCTAATTAAACTACCATATCGGTATGTCTTGTATTTAGATCTTGATTACCTATATGAACTATTATTGAAAATATAATTTCTTGCTTAATAAAATATAATTTATTATTTTAAATTATGAACAGTTAATATTACATCAATTAACCTGTATCAGCTACCTTCTATAGAAGGCATTGACAATACAGAGGATCAGCAACGCTGTTCTGCTATCTTTCTTCATCATATATGGGTAATATTCAAAAAGGACTCTACAACTTTGAAAATTCATATAAGGTACAGAGCTGGTTTTGGTGTTGCTTGATAGGAGAACACTCCCAAGTTTTCGGGTCGCATGAATTGGGAATATCTGGAACTCAAAATATCTTGCAGCTGGCCGGAATTGGAAATATATGGAACTCCGATTATGTTGACAGGCAGAACTCCGAATATCGTGCAGACCGGCGGAACTCAAAATATCTTGTCAGCTGGTGGAATCGGAAATATATCGAATTCACAATATCGATCGTTATTAGCGAGACTGTGTAGATGTGGGATGAAACAAATTCATCGCAAAACAAATGAAGGGTTCTATAGTTAACCTAAAATAAATTCATCAACACATCAACAGTTGTCAGTCTTGTTTGTTGAAACAGATAACAGAGTTCTGAAAGCTTGCATAATATGTATGAATATAATGAATATAATTGAAAAAGAATGACAGACCAGGTCCAAAAGTATTCTATTCCCAAATTTTAATAATGAAAAACAAGTCCAAAAAGATCAGCCAAGTTGTTTCTACTGTTTAAAGTTCAAGTGCAATATTTCCATTCAAAATTAATATATAATGAGCTATGAATTACCCTAAGTGGGCTAATTAGTCCATATCATTCCAGAAAATAAGTCAGACTTGAACCATTTCTCAATAACAAACACATTACCAGTACTCCCACTTTTGCACTGATATTCTGAGCTCCAGATATTTCCAATTCCGCCATCTGACAAACAAATTTACTAATTTGAGGTCCAGATCCAGATACTCCCAACTCCGCCTAGCAACATATTTCGAGTTCCGGATATTTCCAATTCCGCTGTCTGACAAATGTTCGGAGTTCCACCCAGCAACAGTTTTCAAGCATAGGACATTTAACATTGATATTTTGAGTTCCAGATATTTCCAATTCCGCGGCCCTCTCTATAATACTCTACTGTGTGTTTCCGCTACGCTTTTCTGTGTGTTTCTTCTACACTAATAAGATGGCGGATTTTTGCGTCAGGGTACTAATAGCCAAGTTTCCATACTTTATACTCACTGTGACTGTGCCGACTGTGGTAGTGTGAAGTGTGGTTTGGCTTTTGATTTTGAGTGTCAATCTGTTGAATAATAATAATAATAATTATGTCTCATTGTTAATTTAATAATATTTAGTATTATTACTGTTATCTAAACATTCAAGAATTGAATTTCTTGTAAATGGTAAAAGTAAACCGTTGAATAAAATATTTTTATAATCACTACTTTAACTGCTAGCTAACCCATTCAGGTATTTTGTGGTTATATCCAAACAACCGAGATGGGAGAACAGCAAATTGTGCTAGATAAATCCATGAGATCAGTCTTTGGTGAGTTCTTTTCCTTGTAGATTTTTTATATGGCTGATAATTTATTGTTCTAATTCTACTAAAGTAGTATATAGCATTGACTAATAGTAATAGCGTTAAGATTGGCCTAATCAACGTACAAGTGAAGGGAGAAACGCTGCCAAACAAATTTAAACGTGACTTTTTTTGTTAGGCTAATAATTAAAAGTAAACTTTTTCAATTTCATCATAATAGGTATTATGTCAGTGTTAGGCCTAAATGTATGTTAGGCTATTCATTCTGTAACACTCTTGTATTGGGTATTCGGTGTAGAAGCAATATTAGAGCACAAATCAAAATGTTATCAACTACCTTATAAACCAATGTACCTAGTATATAATGTATTCTAGGTATGAACTATTAAATTGTCCTAAAATGGATAGCACAAGTTGTGCAAATAGAAGCAAGTTGTGGTGAGAGCTTATGACAGTTAGGTTGGTTAGGTTAGGCATCGGGAGTGCTTAACAAAACTAGACCAGTCATTGAAGACATAAAAAAACAGTGTTTTTGTAACAAATCAGAGAAAAGCTAAATCTTTACAGGGTGATATGGCAGGAATTATTACAGCAAATGACATGGAACCAATGAGTACCCAAAGTTACAACACTTGTTTCCTCCCCAGGACTATTAGTATATAGGCCGCGGAATCTAGCATTGAGACCTACATAGATCGATAGAGGAGATCAAGACGAGATCAACCATGTGTAACATTGTTGTCGATTTCCAAGGATTAGCTGAAAAAACATCGCGGAAAATTTAAAATTTTTATATCAATTTTTATTTTTAATAATATTTTATGGCTACAATATGTTTAAAACTAGTGCTATCTTATGTAAAATTTGATAAATTTTGTAAAATTTCAAGTTCGTAACTTCAGTAGTTTTTGAGATATTGCAAAAAATGTGCAGAAAAATGCAAATTTTTTGCTTTAAAAAAGGTTAACTTGTTTTCATAATAATTAATAGGTATTTTAAACTAATTAATAGGTATTTTAGTAGAATGATAAATTCTAAAGAAAAAATGTCAAGTCACTTGATAGCCTAAACTCAAAATTGTTCGAGATATTTGGGAAAATAAAAAAATTGCACACTCAATACTCTTCAATTCTCAAATTTAATTTTTTTTACTACTTTTAGTGACTACTAAATTGTTAGTTTAACTAATACATTAGTTTCATTGGATTCCTCGTCAAATTTTACATAAGATTGCCCTAGTTTTGAAAATATTTTAGCCATAAAACAATTATTAAAAATAAAAATTGATATACAAATTTTGAACTTTCCGCCATGTTTTTTCAGCTAATTCTTGGAAATCGACAATAGGCTACATGGTTGATCTCGTATTGATCTCCTCTATCGATCTATGTAGGTCTCAATGCTAGATTCCGCCGCCCATAAACTAAAGTGCCCCCGACCCCCGAAGTTTGAAACTAATGATTTTTTGAAACAAGTATATCACGGCTTTAAATCAAGATATCAGGGAGTTATTCACATACAAAACCAGAAAATCAGGAATTTTTTGGCCAAATTTTGTCTAATAAAAGTAATGCTTCCATTTTTCAAGAAAAATGTTCCCTATAAAAGTTTTAGCTCGTTTAAAGACCTTTAAAATGATGTATCAAAAGTCAAACTTCTTTAAAGTCCTATAATCTCAATTGCCCAGTTAATCTGTACAATATACATTTTTTGCGATAGATGCCCATTCTAGTAACGAATGATAGCGTCAACAGATGTTTTTCGGAAATCTATTATACAGGGTGTCCCACCAAGGTTGTAACTGCCGTTGACCATAGATTCTACTTGACATTTCTGACAAAAAAGGTTCAGTAAACTTTTAAGGTCCTATCGACCTTAGTTTTCGAGATATATTGGTTTTTCGATATTTTCATAATATGCCTACTTCCTGTCATTAAATAGCCTACTCAATAACTCGAAAACTACTGATCGAATTTCAATTTCAATGGTATTGTTGAAAAGAGAAAAACATTTCAAACAAGATTAATATAATTTTATTTGTTGTAAGATATTAAGTAGTTTTTTATGAGGGCTTAAACTTGAAAAAATGCTATTCTTCAAATTCAAAGTGGAATTTCAAATCGTTTTTTCTCGAGTTTTCTACAAGTGATTATAGTGGTTTCAATATTTCAAAAACTTCTCCATTTCATAAGCTTTCGAATGAGTATAAATTAGAAAAGGTAAGTTCCATGATAAAGTGTTTAAAACTGCTAATATCTGAAATGAACACCTTCCAAAATGAGGAAATTCACAAACAGCATAGTGGTGATCCTCGGGTGAAATCACCTGATTATTGCATGTATCGACAACGTCAATGCAACATAGAGCTCAGCTAGCCTAAAACATTACACAAAGACCTTAAAGATGCATAGACTCACATGCAGCGCTAGTGTCGTACTTGGAATTGAAATCCGCCATTGAGGGGGCAACCCATAAGATTATTACATACCAATGCCACCAATGCCTTTGTGATCTATAATATTACAAATATATATATATATATATATATATATCTCTATACTTATAAAAGGCTAAGCCCCGACAGACTGAAATCACACCACAGCCCAAACTACTGAGCCTAAAAACTTGAAATTTTGCACGATTGTTTATGGTAGCCTGAAAACATCCACTAAGAAAGGATTTCCAGAAATTTACCCCCCTGAGGGAGCTAGGGCCCCCCCAAAATTGTGTACTTTTTAACCGCTCATTGCACAGCAAAGTCATGAGGAACTTTTTTGTTCAGCTACGGAAAAAAATTAGATCTATGCAGAAAAATTTCGATCAGGAGCACAGGGGGGTCCAGGAGAGGGCATTTTTCGAAAATTTTGATGTAAAATCACACTACAGCTCAAACTAATTGACCTACAGACTTGAAACTTTGCACAAATATTCTTCAAACATGCTAGACGCGCACTAAGAACGGATTTTGAGATATATTGCCTCTAAGGGTTTCAAAGGATGAAAAAGGATCCTATTAAGTAAGGTTATGAACATGGTAAGGAGAGTGCCATATGGAAATGAAATAATTTATTTATTGACATGTGATATTCTAACATATGTTGTAATCATTGGAAATAACAAAATAATATGATAGAAATTCAAAAAAGAACATCTGTTCTGTTATTGCTTTCTACCTGATTCCACTCAACCTCAATAATATTGTTCTGATAATTGATAAATATGTTTAGTATTATTATTAATATAATAAAAGTATTGTTTTGATAATCAATATTTTTTCACAAACTCTGTATAATAATATGGCGAATGTGAAACAGCTGCATCAAAGAAATTATGTCAACAACATATGTTTAGGAAAACCATAGTTTTGAACTTCATTTTCCTGATGCAATGTGAAGGCCCAATGTATGGATTATTAATTTTTCAGCTAGAACAGTTTTTCGAGACTGCTAAATAAACGTCTACAGTTTTATCAATGCTGTATCGGCAATACAAAAACGCATGCAGTTAACATATCTTTAAATAAAGGTTTTTATTTTATTTATTTTATTTTTAATTTATAACCATTTTTATTTTATTACAATTTCAAAATTATTCGAGCCCTGATAGAATTATTGACTCACTGTAGAGTCAGTCAAAAATTTAAATATTGAAATGAGGGATATTTTGGCAAGCTGAACGAAAAATAAGATCCTATGCACCTTTTCGATATTTCCTCAAATGAAAAATGAGTTTTGTGGGTTGTCAAAACTCCCCCTGAAAGGGGAACTATTCAACTTATCCTATCGTTTAGTAAATTAACAATGATTTCTGCGTTGAATAACATGTTTCTTGCCAACAAGAATCGAACTCTCTAAATGGAGGTAGAATGATAAGGTTGACAACTTTCAGTTCTGTTGTTTTAACATTTTTTTTAAATCACTTTCAAAAAGTTCATGTAGTACCTACTATTGTGTTCGAGAAACTTCTGGGGCTATCATAGTTTCACAACTATTCTGTTTCACACTCCTATCTCTTGCAGTCGTTAACCATATCTATAATAAAATAAAGAGTTGGCTTATACATGTACGGGATAGGAAAATTATGTTTGACGCATCATCACGTCTGAACTACTGGACTAATCAACTTGAAATTTTGCATATATAGGCTAGATTCTTAATTAACCAAGGATGATTATAGGCCTATTTTCAATTCTTCAAAATTTCATTACGTCAAGTTTTCAGATTATCAATTTTGAAAATAGATCCTTGCGAAGCACGGGTTCCTGCTAGTATATATATAATATCTCGTGCTAAAATACCCCAATGGCGGCCTTCAATTTCAAGTAAGAGCTATCATTGGGAAGGCATAGGCATTGTGGGTCTATATCTCTTTAAGGTCTTTGACATTACAGATTAAAATTTGTGCACATGACAATATAAAATAATAAATTAGAAAAGTAGTAGTGAAGTGGGGCAATTGGAATATAGCTTTTTAAATTCCCTTTCCGCGAAAAATTCTATCTCATCTCTATCTTGAATACTTTTTGAGTTATGAACTTTTTTAAATTTCATGACATGACCTTCAGAAATCTTGCAAATGAAGAAAATAGTTCAAATGTATAAAAGTGTTGTATTTACATACCTGTGTTGAAATTAAGTTGATTCTTCCTCTTGATAGTATAATATTGTATTTATATTGATAATTATGAAAAAAATATTGTCCATAGGGTCTATTTACATTATATACACTGGGTTTTCTCTCTTTTTTGGCCTATTGTATATTGTATGATGCAAAGGAAACCTTGAATTTGGCCCCATCTACGATTCATGAGTGATATAAATTCTAGTGAAAATTAATGGTCATGACCAGATTGCAATCAGGGAAAATCCAACATTAATATACATTATAATAATCATCATTAAATTAAATTAATTTATAATAATCTGTCTATCGATCACTCTGATTCCAATTACCCCAACAGCCGTGATCCCAAATGCCCCATGATGCTGTTTTCATGGGGTAATTGGGATCACGGCTGCAACACTTTTCTGAACGTTTCTAGATGAATTTCGACTTCATTTTTGAACTGTACGCCCGAAAAAACATCGAATGGCACTCCACTGTCACATTTCATAAAGCTCGTATTCAACCTGTGAATGAATGTAAAATTATGGATCAACTCTGTCCCAGAGTGGAAATTTAGAGAAAACGAAAAAAAGTCAATGTGATTGACAATTTTTAAATCAATTTTGAATGTATCAATAGATGAAGAAAATAAAGTAGTTTAATAATCAATATAATTTTTAATTTTTCAAGCCAAAATAAATTAAAAAAAAACCTGTGACTCCAATAGCCCCGAGATCCCAATTACCTCACTTCACCTACAGGCATTCTTACTCAAACTTAAAAGTTTACATTTGTATTTTCAAAGAACTCCTCAATACTATAGAAAGGATTTTTAATCAGCTAAACATCCAATTTTCTTAAAAATACTTTTTGATTGTAAGAGTATTTACAAATGCTGTCAAATAGCTTATTATAGGCTTGCAATGATCCAAATACTTAGCACTGCTCATAATCCTTACAACCTTTTTTGTAACTTGAGTATTTTTCGTCAACCCTAGCAGAGTTACCCCATAAAAGTAAGCAGTATTTGATAACCGACTGAAAAAAGGCAAAATAAGCCATTCTTACACAGTTTGTTGTAACACAATTTTTCAGACGTCCCATGAGATACACCACTCTTGAAAGCCTCGTTATCAGTAATCGATATGTTTCCCCCATGTCAGCTGATGATCAACATGAACACCCAAGAATTCAACATTATCAACTACATCGTGTTCAGTGAGTTCATTATCATAAGGTCTCAAACTAAAGATAACATTTTCAGTTTTCCTTTCATTTAAAAGATAACCATTAGCCCTGAACCATACTTCTGCATCCGCCAATGAAATGTTTACAAGATTTGAGAGTTCTGCAAAATTATCTGAGGTATTCAAGAACGTTGTGTCGTCAGCATACAAAACTGTTTTACTCAATACATTGTGAGGTAAGTCATTCATACTTATCAGAAACAGCAGAGGGCCAAGAACCCTGAGGTACCCCATAATTTAAATTTAAAAGTTCAGACCACTCACCCTTAATACAGACTGCCTGCTTCCTGCTTCCTATCTTTCAAATATGAACCAAATAGCGAAAGTGATTCACCTCTGAAACCATAATAATCAAGTTTTTCCAACAAGTCAGAATGGTCAAATGCTTTACTCAGGTCACAAAATGTGACCTGGGTATAGCACCTGTTCTCAAAGGCCTGAATAACATCAGAGACTAGACTCTCCACTGCATCTACTGTTGCCTTACCCTTTCTAAAGCCACACTGGTCTCCAGATAATACTTTTTTCGTTCTAAAAATTCATTTACTTGCTCGTAAATCAGAATCTCTATGATCTTGGATATAACTGGTACTAAGGAAACTAGTCGGTAGCTCTCTGGTTTACCTTTATCTCCTTTTTTGAATATAGGGCACACCTTAGATATTTTAAGAATATCTGGAAAGATACCCTCTAGCAGAATTCTATTAATACACAGAGTGGGAGGAGATACAATGAAAGTTATTATTGATTTTATAAAACTGTTAGACATGTTGTAATAATCGTCACTATATGAATTACTCAAATGCTTTGCAGCTCTCAAGACATCTTCTTCAACAATAGTTTTCCACTTGAGAGATTCATTCGACCTATTATTTGCTTTATGAAGACAGTTCTTTGCTGACTTATTTGGCTTTACAATGTCACTTTTTATTTTGTCTACAGATTGGACACAGTACATATTGAAAGAATTTGGTGATATCATAGGATTTATTCCACCCGACAGGTTACAACTACTTTTAATTAGATCCCAAGCAGCTTTACATATTTTTGCTACTATTTATTAATTGACTGTTATAGGAAGTTTGGCATTGGCCAATTCGCTTGTATACTCTTTCTTCAGTGCTAGCAGCTGGGCTTTAACTACATCACTACCGGTGCTCTTATAAAGAAAATCGAGAGATTTTGGGTATACCACTTTCCTTTTGTTCTAACTACTCTATTTCTAGTATTGCACTGTTTTGAAACCAAGTAACAATTAAGAATGCAGGTCAAGGAATTAAAGAAAATATTAAACATTGTCGAGGCATCAAATGAATCATTGAGAGCCAGCAGGCTCCAGTCAGTGTTTCTCAGAGTTTCAATGAGAAGAGGAACGTTTTTAGTTGGTAAAATGAGTTTTCCACTTGAATTATCGGAAGCGTCTCTAAACTATACATGATATTTTGGGTGTATCAGACTCAACAGCAATCCATCATGGTCAGAAAACGGAAAATCCTTAACCATAGAACACTTAACTTGACAGTGTTGACAATTTACAAAAACATTGTCTAGGCAGCTATCACCTCTGGTCGGCTGCGAGCTGAGACAAAAACAGTTATACTGTCGAAGGATGTTGAGGAACTCCAACGCGGTAGGCTTTGTTGTTGTAACATCAAAGTCCGCGTTGAAATCACCTCCAGCTACAATGATATAACCCTCCCATTTAGATAGGTGAGTTCGAAGACTCTCAAGAGCGCTCAGAAATACATATGGATCATAGCCTGGCGAGTGATGGATACAGATTATTATAATCTTAAATCTATCAACTATGATAGCCGATGCTTCTAGGTGAATTCAGAAATAAAGCTATTCAAAGCTCTTGCTTCAATGCCATTTGCTACAAAAATAGCAGTGCCACCTCTAATGTGGTTGGTTGTACAAAAAATAAGAAGAGCAATAGTAGTACCCCTCAGGGTGATAGTATTCTATTTCATCATTACATAACCAATGTTCTGTCAGACATAGAAACAGACAGAATAGGAGCCCCTGAACCACTTTTAAAATCTGAAACAGGACTTTCATTATTCAGCCCTTGTACATTCAAGAACAAAAATCCAATACCTGCCTTCTCAAAGTCGGTGTTATTCAAGCTACATACATCTATATTTACATGTTCCACCTCACTAGAAATCAGACCTTGATGAGGAGATGATATATTCATAAAATAACTATCATTACCTTGACTACAACTATCCACCAGCCTTAGGGTGTCTGGCTAAAAAAAAATAATTTGTAAAAGCCCCTAATGGAATGGATTTCTGCTCATCAGCTACCCTATTTATTACTTCCATATTTTACTACAGACATATTTCTTTCCCCAAGTGTCCAAAAAATGTAAACCTTGTGAGGTGTGAAGTCTTCTACCAATGTCACTAATATTAATAAATGAAACATTTCTGAAGTGTTTACATAGATTGAAATTTTCCTCATTAGCTTTCTTGATTGACCACTTTGGAAGGTCATGCCTGTGAGGCACTGAGAACACAATCACATTTTTTGCCCGTCGATTTTGCAAATCGTGTAGCTTGCTGCGAAGTGCAGAGTGAAGCTCCTTCCTCTCATTGCAGGCGATATCGTCCCCCCCCCCCAAGAAGACGCTCACATCGTTGTCGCTCAGCTCACCCGACTCCTTTGCCACATCCCTGAATTTAGCTTCCGGCTTGACCTTGGCAGAGAACTGATGGTTTCCAGCATTGAAGTGCTTATATACGTTCCTACCCTGGCTGCTCGCAAAGAATCGTACATTTAAAGACCTTGAGCTAGTAGGCCTAGTCCTGGGATCAGTTCTCCTAGCCGACAGCAAGAACTGTGATTCTTACTCCTACAATACAGAGAATCTATTTTCAGTTTTTATAAATGAACTGAAAGCACTAGTTCTAGGTCTTGATGTACGCTTGGGCATGACAAACTCAGATCTCGAATTTGGAGACTTGCAATCTTCTAACTTTCTAATAGAATTTAGTTCTGACTGCAATTTTTCAATTTTTTCTGTAGCAAGTTGAGAGTCGCATTGCAAAATTGTAATAGCATCTCTCGAGCTAATATTCTCCTTCATCTGTTCTGAATTCTCCTTCAATAATTTTAATTTGTATTTGAGATCATCAATCTCAGCATTGACCTTCTCTTCATTGCATATTGGGTCATCAAGATAATTTTTCTTGAAAGAGTTTTGCATGAAGTGATTTGTTTTCTGCTGCCGAGTCAGCCAATATTTTCTTCAAATCGTCGTTCACTTTAATCGAATCATCATATTTGTTAAGAAGGGAGGTAATTTCCGGTATTAAATCAATTACTGCATCCTCTGAGTACGTTTTTGAGATGTATTCAAGAACAGTATGAATTTTCACTGCAACATCTATGACTTGTTCTTCAATCAACCCTTCTTTAAGACTGCTAAGATCTTTGTCCATCTGCGTTTTCAATTTATTTCGCCCTGTTCGTGTCATCATCATATAGCTTGTGTCTTGAAACTTCTCAATATCACCCCTTCAATCAACCCTTCTTTAAGACTGCTAAGATCTTTGTCCATCTGCGTTTTCAATTTATTTCGCCCTGTTCGTGTCATCATCATATAGCTTGTGTCTTGAAACTTCTCAATATCACCCCTTCAAGAAAAAATGACAATAAAGGGGCAAAGGATTAAACACAGAACAATCTTATTGACAGCTGTTATCTACCAGTGAGCGATGATAATAATAATTATTGGAAAACCATGCTGAGATGAGTGAACTAATCGGTATGAAAAAACTGTACAGATGATAAATGCTATCAGCGTTAAGCCGCTATCTGTATTGATAAGGCAGTCCTACTCGGGGATGGGCTGCCGACCTAATTTGGTAGAATTAGGCTAGAGGCTGCCAGCACCCAATTACCCGCTCTCTCCTGAGAGTCGAGCAGTTACAACCCAAGCTTGGATAGCCGTCGTCAAGGAAACGCGTAAACAACGCTGATAACAGTAGCTGTTGTCGAAGTAGTATCAAGGTCACAACGGCTGACGAAAGATCAAGACACAGGTCTGTGCCGGTAGACAATAATTATGGAGTTGAAAAGTGTGGTTAGATTATTAGATAGTTCAGTTTATAGCATTAAATGTGGTTTAAATTATGATTACTGAAATTTTAAAGTTCTTCACATGTAACTCATCTCCTACATAAACACTAAAGCACTTACTTGAAAGAAAATACAACACTGGAAATTAGTTATTAAGTAAACTTCTGGAGCTTCGAATTCACTATGTTTCTGTGTATCCTTGCGCATGTGCCTATGACACGATTAAAAGTCATCTTCGGCCCAGTCGAATCGATGTAGTAAACTTCAACTCTCATAAGACTTAAGACCCTGCTATAAACTGTAAAATTTAATCAGATATTAGATTTGTAATAGTCGATTAACCATTTAAAACTCCGTATTGTTGTTTATTGTACTGTTCTACGTAATCCACGAATAAAGTAATAATATTATTAAATTATGTTTTTTCTTTCACTTTCAGTGGGAAATATACCTTATGAAGCAACAGAAGAGAAACTCAAAGAAATTTTCAATGAAGTCGGACCTGTTCTTTCTTTCAAGTGAGTATTATTATTTTACTTCGGTATCACTTTTCAAATGGTTGTTATTCTATTGCTTATTCATATAATTTATATTCTACAGATTGGTATATGATCGAGAAACTGGAAAACCCAAAGGTTATGGATTCTGTGAGTATAAAGATCAAGAGACAGCGCTCAGTGCCATGAGAAATCTGAATGGATATGAGATTGGCGGTCGTATGCTGAGAGTAGACAATGCCTGCACGGAAAAGTCGCGTCTTGAAATGCAGAGTGAGTACTTCACTAATTTTTGTTTTATTTCATTTATTTAATTTATTTTTGGAACTAAAGCAGAACTGCATGATGTTCAATTAAAAACATCCTCAGGCTAAGGCTGATTTTTTACAATAGTATATTACTATAAGTTGAGTTCTTGTAACTCTCGAAAAAGAAAATAGTACATTTTATGTAAACTACATAGAGTTGTGTTCCCAATTTTTTGAGTCAGCTTAATCTCCAGTATCTAATTTCCCTGATAAAATTGATATGTATAGGGCTGTTATGTAGCTGTCAGTAAGTTAATGTTAAATTTTTATTTAAATTGGTATCGTAATTCAAAATAATATTTCAAAACTGATTGATAATATTCTTTTTCATTTCTTGATTAAATGCTGGATATAATCAACAATATTAAAGTCTATTCTTCCAGTTACTCAAATGCCACTCTTCTCATTCTTGTTTACTTTTACAGTTAATCAAATCATGTTGTTTCATATGAAAGCTTTTCTATTGACTTATTCAAGAGTTTATTTTTCAATTTAATACAAAAATCATCATTTATAAATATGTAAATTTTTTCAAACGCTACATAATGATTTAATAGCGTTATAGTTCAGTGGTTCCAGTCAGATAGTAATTTTCAAGAAACAGACCCGAAAGAATTGAGTTCATGAGAGTATCAAGAAGAGATATTTCTCTACAACCTTGACTACATTTTGAATTTTTTGTCTGTAGTGTTTTACAAAATACGCAGCTTTGAACATGGAAACTTGTCATTTTTTGTGTTTGAAAATATGGGCTAGAGTACTACCTCCGTAAACAAAGCCATAGTGCATGACAGGTGGATGATGGTAACGTCAGCACAGGTAGGGCTCCTACACCAATAAAAACACTAGCTGATATAGATCAGCTTAAATCAACAAATTTTTATTGGTGTACGACGAGCCCTACCTGTACTGACGTCACCAGAATGCACTACGGCTTTGATTACGGAGGTAGTACTGGAGTATACTAGAGAATTTTTTCCATTCTTCTATCAAACTTTACTTATGATACATGATTTTGAACCGCCTTATCGAGCTGAGAAGAATGAGCTGTAGTACGAGGAGATTCGATTATTGTGTCAAAAGTTATGAGTGTTTAACATTTTGATCTTAGAGGTGTCTTTGCGCGACTCTCCACTAGGAAATAATGAAATTAAGCGCATCTAACGGGTGATTCTAATAGCCCTTGTGTAACAATATGAGCAAAAATATTGATGTGTTTGGTTAGGATGGCCTTGGAAATATACTACTATGAAAATTTGTATTTTGGCTGTAGGACATGGTTTTCTATTTTTGCGAGTATTCCCCCTCTCCTCTCATACTAAATTTCAAAATTCCAGAGGAATCTTGTTCAGCATTAATTTTTGTACTTCCACATGATATGTCATTTCTCATCATTACTTTATAATACTTCAAATTGTGTAGATTAGAAGGTTTCCAGGATTTGAAAAAATCCTGTAGCTCCAACACCAGAAGTTTTAAAATCCTGCGCGGTCACTCTATTTATTGGTAGTCTTATTTAGTCTTCATTTTTTTCAAAGAATGACTTTTCTCGGAAAACGCGAGGTTTTCGAAATACAACGGGAATATTGAAAAAAGTATCCAAAATTTAGGGTTTTCAGGAGCGAATCCACCGCTGAAGCTATGACGCTCTGATTCGCCACTCTTACGTGTCAGAAAATTTCAGATTCAAATTCAGCACCCCAAAATACATATAAAACTATCGAGAATATTCTTTCGAAGCTGTTTCCTGAAAAATGACCATTTAACTGGACTAGGCTATTAACAAAAATTTTCAACAAGATTCTTTTATATTGACGTATATAACAATCAACTTTCTGAGTTACAAAAAGAGCAGTCGAACATTTCAAAATCTCTTATCTCAATTAGAACAAAGTACCTAGTCGAAAAATCAAGGTTATGTCAATATTTAGCTACAGTTGGAAATGATGTCCTGAAGTAACCATTTGCATATTTTGCAGGTCTTATGCAGGGTCCTCCTGTTCAGAATCAGTATGGAGAATCAGTGGAGCCTGAAAAGGCTCCAGAAGCGATCAGCAAGGCAGTCGCATCCTTACCACCTGAACAGATGTTCGAGCTCATGAAGCAGATGAAAATTTGTGTTCAGGTAATCTACCTATGCATTTACAAAATGCTATTTTTCTCTGATGATGCAAGCTTCCATTTTCGTTTCATCCTATTCCCTCATTTTTCTCTCTAGTCAATTATCTTAGTATATATTCAAACTTTATTGAGCTTGCAACTTGGGAAGTACTGTAGTGACCATGCTAAAACTATAGCACTCACTCTATGAAATAATGTACTTGTTCTTCAGCAAACTAATGCTGTTTATAGTTATCCTTGAGGAAAATCAACTCATAATCGGCATTTGATGTAATAGTTTTTTTTACCAGTCATCACACTTCAATGTTTGGTGACAGAAGTGTAAATTATCTGGTTTGCCAGATTACACCATGTGACCAATCTGTATTCAACAGGAACTATATGACTGATTTGAAAAATAAATCAGAGGAATTATTATTCTTTGAAATATTAAACTTTGAACTTATGATTTTTCATTCAAGTTTGAAGATAGTTGTACTTGCCTTTAAACTTCCATGTATTTAGCCTGTGTCGGGTAGACCGCCCTGGATAATGTCGAGCAGACCGTTGACTGCGTTTCTTCATACATGCTACCCAAACCAATCTGTCCATCAACTAGTACTTGATCCAATATCGGCACGATAAGTTTGAATATCACGCATGATGGCATGCATGACAATTATTTAATAACCCTCGTAAAAATTTTCTTTCAAGAAAAATGAACATTTCTAATCATAAATATTACAGATATTCTTGTTTTTCTTTTATTCAACTTGAATTAGTTATCAATGGAATTTTGTCGACAGAACAATCCAACCGAAGCCAGGAACATGTTACTTCAGAATCCGCAGTTGGCATACGCATTGCTGCAGGCTCAGGTGGTCATGAGAATTGTAGACCCGGCAACAGCTGTGGTGAGTAGGGCCACAATTACATTACCATAATGTATTATTATAATTGTAGCAGTATTTATATGATAAAAATGTTGACATAGTTGCAGGAAAAGTTATTGTTGGAATTTAGTAAAGGAAATCAGTAGAGAAGTGTTTTTTCGGTGAAAAAGTAATTGAAGGTACTACAACTATAAAATTTGACAGAGCGAATTCTAATCTTCTATAATGTAATAGAGTAAAGAATTTGCTTATACACAGGTACGGGATTGGAAATTCACGAATGAAGCATCATCACTTCTCCACTACTGTTCTGATATAGATTCTCAATTTAACGAGTATGATTATAGGCCTATTTTAAATTATTCAAGATTTTAGTAGGTCAATTTTTCAGTTTGTAAAGTTTCTAATTAGACCCTTGCGGAACACTGATAGAAGATTGTTGTCTTAATTTACAATTTAGAGCATCAGCTCAAGAGTTAATAAATGCCTACTCAAAATTATCAATAGATCAATTATTTATTTATCAAAAAATACGTATTGAAAGGCACAATAAGACATTAATATTACAAAATATTATAATCTTTGACATAACATAAGAACAACCTACTCTGAGGATATTCCATGTTTGAGGAGGAGGGTATTATAATAGCAACATATTTTAGCAAGTAAATAGTGAGATAATATTGAATAATAATTTAAATACTTCGAAAAGTTCAGAAATACAGTGATTCGAAATTTATTCGAGTACAGAAAAGCAGCTTCACTAAGATGATAAATAAATAAATATGATTTTATTGCCGTTAAATTCTTAGAACAATAGGCAAATTCAAATATTGAATAGAGTACGACAAAAGAAAAAATCAAGTTTTACAGCAACTGTACACACAAAATTACATTACTGAGTAATTACATTACTTAAAAATAATACAGTAAGTAAACTGTAAGTCAATTAGATTTTTCAAATACAGTAATAGAATTCATTTGAATGCACAAAACATACTCCTTACAGCACAACTTGAGCCTTATGAACAATACATAAATACAAATAGAAACCTCTTAACTCTAAGCGACAATTATTTCACTCTCAAAGAACTTTCCAACACTATAAAAAGGATTTATATCACAAGCCAATTCAATAATCTCGTCTTACATTTTTTCTGTCCCTAATATTAAATCTGTGGGTAATTTATTGTAAATTTTTATACCAAATGTATAATGTAACTTTTGGCTGTTTTGGATAACCTCTGATAGGGAATATCAATCCTATGATAATTTCTTGTGTTATGGCTATGAGTTTGATGTCTTAATTTTAAATTGGATGAGTTTTTGTTAACATGCAATAATACTGTATATATGTAAAAATTCTCTATTGTCATTATTCTAATGGCTTACAATGTGCTAGTCTATGAGAATCAGTTAAAACCCTGACCACCTTCTTTTGCAATAATAAAATATTTTCTTTATGACTACTATTTCCCCACAGTAGTATGCCATATGTCGCAATACTATGAAAAAAGGCAAAATATGTTGATCTCAAATAATTATCTGGAACATGGGTTTTCAGTTGTCTGATCAGATAAATCACTCTTGAAAGCTTTCTTGATATAAATTAATATGAGCTTCCCAAGTCAATTATCTGTCAATGAATATCCCCAGAAATTTTACATCGCTTATTGCATCCACACAATCTAAGCCACCTCTAAGGGTGAAGTGCATAGTCTGTGTTTTATTCTCGTTGAGCATGAAGCAGTTAGCCTTAAACTACTGCCTGATGCTGCTTGCATCAGAGTGGACTCAGTTAGATTTTTAAGATTTTGAAGGTCAGTACATTTATTGAGAAATGTTGTCATCAGCATAGAGTATTGAACGGCAATTTAGAACAGCAGGAAGATCATTTATCATGAATAAAAAGCAATGGTCCGAGAACTGATCCCTTTGGGACACCGAATTTTACACATGACATGCTACATCAGATCTCTTATCTCCAATACACACCACTTGTTTACGTCCCACAAGATAAGTTTTAAATAAGCTAAGATCTGCTCCACAACCGCCATAAAATTTTAATTTATCCAGTAAGAGAGAGTGAACAACACAATCAAAAGCTTTGCTCAGGTCACCTGAGTCTTCAGTCACTCTTTAAATCTTCAAAAGCGCTTAGAATATTCTTGATAAGAGCATCCATGGCTCCGGTAGTTGACCTACCCTTAACAAATCCGTTTTGAAGATATTCATATAACTGCCTATGCATTATGGACTCAAGAACTTTTGAAAAACATGGCACCAATGAGATGGGACGATAGCTACCTGGAGTATCTTTAGGCCCCTTCTTATAAACAGGTACAATATTCTGGAACCTTTTAGCTTTTCAGGAAAAACTGCATCTCTCAGGCATCTATTTATACAACATGTAAATGGCTTTAAAATATTTTGAATAATTTTCTCTAATAGATTACTTGAAAAGCCGTAAATATCACCACTGGATGATTGAAGCTTTGAAACTAAGCTCCTAAGCACTATATCAAGCACTTCACGTGTGGAGACTTCGTGGAATGAGAATTTTGGCTTATCCTGGTTAAGAGGAAAATTAAAGTTTTGCTCCAATAAATTATGTGCCGTTAAATTGGGCCGATCAATCTTATCATAAACATCCATTACTGCGTCCAAGAAAAAGTTATTCATTTGATTGGTGAATTCATTGTGAACGAGCCTCTTCCTGAACAGATTTTATTATTTTCCATGCGGCTTTGCACTTATTACTCTTAGACTCAATTTTAGAAATGTTATGTGTTTTCTTAGCTCAGAAATGAGATAAGATGAGCGAAGAGTGAAAGTCACGCTGCTTGTGCTCTGCAAATTTTCAGACATTTTTGTGGTATTTTCGTTGAATTTTCCAGTGAAACTTGGCAGTTGGTTAATTTTAGTGGTGCTCTTCAATTTACCGTTATCTCCGTTGCAGTCAATCACATACAACGTAAGTTATAATAACAGTTTAAAGTGATATGTTTTCGCCTACAAATACGAGATCCGGAAAGGCTCAACGAGATAAGGCTGGCCAGGGGAGCGGGAAGAGGAAACAAGGTCGGCTTCTTCCTCTTCTCTGTCTTCTAACGTCTCAGATCATTCAGGTGCTATCAGTCCAAAAATTATAAAAATGATAGAACAATCAGTGAATTCATATTTTGAAAGTGACAGTTTGTTGCCCAAGATAGCTGCTATATGTTGAAAGCTCAATTCAAGAGGTAGTAAAAAACTCTTAGAAGGGACATCATTTGAGGTAAAAGAAGATCTTACAAGGAAACGAATGGATCTACTTAAAAGAGCGATCGAGTTATTTGGACCTCGACATGTGTGGACATCTGATTGTGTGATCCATTGGGTGAACAAGGATGGCGTCAGAGGATATGCTACTCCTGCTTCTCGCAAGCTGGACTGAAGTTATCTCGTCTACTTTGTGATTGTGCAAAAACATTCTCAATCTCTTCAGTTATAAACACAAACTTTCAACTGTGAATCTATTGAACTATAATATATACAGATTTACTATTTTCTCTTTCTCATCCCTGCACCTCAAACATATTCAGTCTCTATTTTTTCTGCTTATAGATTTCTGAATTCAAAAACTTAATTATGCCTTTTAACTATCATAATTTTTCAATATCTCATCTACCATCATTTTTTCTAAATACCTGATCATATCTACCAAAGTGTTTTATCATGCTATCTTCCTTTTTAATTTTGCTATCTTCCTCTCTCCTCTCTGTCTAGTATGAGTGTGTTTTGTGTGAATGTTAATTGTTTATATTTGCTTCAATAAGTCAGGCCGAGTCTGCTTGGCCTTAGTCGCCGCCGCCTTGTGGTGCGCTGGCCGATAGCGATGCGCGCGACCCGCCCTCCACTCATCAATTGCTGTCAAATTCAGTTTCTGGCTATGACGGATTTTTCAAGGTCTCACATGTGAACGCTCAATCCCTGTGTGCACATATCTGCGATTTTCGTGAACTTTTCTCTTCCCTTCTTTTTGACGCAATCCTTGTGAGCGAATCATGGCTGACACCGAATAATATTTTGGATTCTGAGGTGAAGGTAACTGGATACAATTTGATTCGGAACGATCGAACAGGCAAGAGGGGAGGAGGAGTTGCCAGCTACCTTAAATTACATTTCCAATATATAGTTCTTTCCTCTACACCATCCCAGTATTCTAGAAAACCAGAGTATCTTTATATTGAAGTCAAAATAAATAACGCCAAATTGCTGTTGTGTGTTTGTTATAGACCACCGAGAACCGGATCATCAATGAATTCGACAATGCTCCAATTAACCTGTTGCCATCATACAAGCATGTTGTAATAATGGGAGATTTTAAAACAGATCTACAGAAAACTGATACTTTCGAATATTCACAGCTCACAAATATTTTCATGTCATGTAATCTTAGTATATTACCGCTTGATCCCACTCATCACACCAATTCATCACTCACAACTCTTGATTTGATAATAGTTAAAGATGAGTCTTTTGTAGTTCATCATATCAGTTACCAGCCTCAGGACTCTCTTCACACGACTTGATTTTTTCTGTGCTTTCTCTTCAGTCTGCAAGACCTGATGCTAGAACATTGCATTATAGGGATCTTAATAGAATTAATCTGTTGGAATTCATTTCTGATGCTCGAAATCTTCCTTGTAGCATCTAAAATCCGATTCATGTCGACGACATGGTGGAGAGGTTAATGAATTGATTTTGGCTCTATTTAATAAGCATGCTCCTGTTATCACTCGGAGAGTGATAAAGTCATCACCATGGCTTACTCCTGCAATTCGTCAATTGATGTCTAGGCGGGATGCAGCCAAACGCAAGTTTAGAAGATCTATTGATCCCAACGATCTCACCCTTTTCAGGAGGTTAAGGAACAAAGTTAAACAGGAGCTGCGGAACTCTTGAAATCGCTTTACTTATAACACCTTACTGCAACAAAACACACCACGTGAAAGGTGTAGAATGGTCAGATCGTTGGGTATTGACAAAACTAGAATTTATGAGCCTATTGCTTTTGACTTGAATAATTTAAATTATTTCTTTGTATCACCTCCTGATGATGTTGATTTTGCAGCTCAATATACTGATGCACTCAATAATACACTTCAAGGTACTCCTCCAGCACATCAATTTAATTTTTCACCAGTTGATTATTTGCAGGTGTTGAAGGTTCTCAGTTGTGTCACTTCTAATGCCACTGGGTCTGATTCCATACCAATCCGTTTTATCAAAGATACATTGTTCGTTACTCTTCCTGTTATAACCTATATTTACAATCAATCTTTCATCACTTCTTCTTTTCCTTGACCATAGGAATCTTCTCTGATTACACCTCTTAAGAAATCTCCTCATCCCACATCTCTGACTTTGACCCATCCCATATCTGCCTCTGACTTTAGACCAATCTCAATATTTTCCGCATTATCTAAGGGCCAGGAGCGTTTGGCACTGAAACAAATCAATCAATATTTGAGTTCTAACAATATTTTAAATAGGTTCCAATCTGGCTTCCGCTCAAATCACAGCACTACTACTGCTCTGGTTCACGTCACCGACTCCATCCGTCGGCTATGAATGATTCCAAGGCAACCATATTAGTTATGTTTGACCTCTCCAAAGCCTTTGATTGTGTTTATCATCCACTACTGCTGCTTAAACTAAAGGAAATAGGCTTCTCTGATCATTCTGTGTCCTGGTTTGAATCTTACTTGGCCTCTAGACAGCAATGTATCCGATACAATAACGATTTTTCTGCCTGGAAACCTATTACTAGAGGAGTACCACAAGGATCTATCTTAGGTCCTCTTCTGTTATCGTGATTTATCAACGATTTGAGCAAAGTAGAGGCATGGATTGTGTCTGAATGTGGCTAAGACAAAATCAGTATTGATTTGTCATCCACAGATTTGGCGACAATTTGATGTTTTTGCTATCCCTGAAGTCATTGTGGATCATCACCAGCTTCCGTACAGTACGGAATTTGCGTAATTTGGGTCTCATCATTGATAGGTCATTAAAGTGGAATGAGCAGGTGCAGTCAGTTTGTTGGAAGGTTTTTGCTAGTGTTGATACTCTGAAGAGTGTTGGCGACGGTATCCCACTGAATATGGAGCTCATGCTGGTGAAAGCATTGATTTTCCCTCACTTTTCTTATGCTGATGTGGCATATTGTGATTCAAGTGTGGATCTTGCCACTAAGCTGCAAAGAGCTCAAAACTATTGTCTGAGATTTGTGTATGGCCTGAGGCGATTCGACCATGTTTCTTCTTTTTATGATCAAGCTTCAGTCTTGAGGTTGAGTGTTTCAAGAGATTTCCATGTGACAATTTTGACAAATAAGGTTCTAAAAAACAAGCTGCCATCTTATATTTTTTTTGTAAATTTGTTAACCTAGCACAAATTAGCACTATGAGATCCCGGAATCATGCCACTTCTCTGGTTACACCACAACATTTTCCTATTTAAAATCTTCTTATTTGCTATTTTTTTCCCCCACTTTTCTTCATTCTCTTTCCCACGTATTGAATAGGTATTGTTAGGCCTACACAGGTTTTTTCCCTCATATCCATATCCACTATACATGAAATCAACAAATTCATCTTTGATTCCAATCCTTACTTTATTAATTTTCTTCAGTAGCTAGTCTATTATTTTGTTTTAATTTATTTTCACTTTCCTTGCCCTATTACCATAGGTAAGGAAAGTATTGCTTTCCGAAAAAAATTAAGGTACCCCAATTTCTAAATTTCTATACGTTTCAAGGTCCCTTGAGTCCAAAAAAGTGGGTTTTGGGTATTGGTCTGTATGTGTATGTGTGTGTGTGTGTGTGTGTGTGTGTGTATGAGTGTATGTGCGTCTGTGTACACGATATCTCATCTCCCAATTAACGGAATGACTTGAAATTTGGAACTTAAGGTCCTTACACTATAAGGATCCGACACGAACAATTTCGATCAAATGCAATTCAAGATAGCGGCTAAAATGGCGAAAATTTTGCTCAAAAACGGGGTTTTTCGCGATTTTCTCGAAAACGGCTCCAACGATTTCGGTCAAATTCATACCTAGAAAAGTCATTGATAAGCTCTATCAACTGCCACAAGTCTCTTATATGTAAAAATTTCAGGAGCACTGCACCATCTATGCAAAGTTTGATTTTAGATTCCCAATTATCAGGCTTCAGATACAATTTAAACAAAAAAATTCAAGTGGAAAAGATTGAGCATAAAAATCTCTACAATTAATGTTCAGTAGCATTTATTTTCACCTAAAATTGGAAAAAGCTCGAAATTAGAGAAAATAAGATTATTCAATTGCAAACTGTTGATTCTATTAAATCATTCACTATGAAGAGATAGCAGACTTCGTGTGTCTGCAGCGCTATTGTCCTGTCACCAGCTGGCTCAGATCTTAGAAAAGTAGACTTGAGATGCGCGGGAACACTAGCGTCAGTTGATCAATTTTCATAACGGCAAGGAAAGTTGTGTGAGTGCACCACACCAAATTTTTTGCTTTTTCTTTCAGCAGTGAAGTGATTCAGTTTATTGAAAAACACTTATTTTCTAAGACTTTTATTATTCAATATTGATCTCTCATATTTATTACATTTTATTGTCATTTCTTGTTCCAATTCTGTTCTTTATCTCTGCATATTTTGTATTGTATTGCTTGCTAACGACGTGGTTAAGTGGTAGAGTGGATATTATTGTCCAAACTTCGCCTCGTCAACAAATAAACAAGTCATTCTATTCTATTCTATTTTTCATTAATCAACTGCTTATATGATCTTCTAATATCTAAATAGGTATGCCTTCCTAGCTTCATCAGTTTTATCTCTCCTTGAAGTATCTAAATATAACAATGGGCCGTATTCATAAAAGTAAAGGATATCCTTCCAAGTAAAAGGTAGGAGTATAAGGTTATCCTTGTGGAGTAAAAAGGTTGAAGTATAAGCATTTCCTTCTTTCCGTATTCATAATGATTACCTTATATTTGAAGGATATCCTTCTAGCAAAAAAGTGGAGTCATGCCCACTAACTTCTACACTAGTGAACATTTCTTCAGCATCATTTCTTTTAGTTTAAGCTTCTTAGGCGAATCATTTCAAACTAGATAAGACATAAATTCATGAAACTATATCGATTAAATCTTCATGTAATTCTTCATTAGTAATGATTGAGAGCTCGACGAGAGCGGTCGAATCGGAGTGGTAGCTGAGTCAGCTGTGCAAAGTTTAAACGTTCCGTAACAAAATATTTCGTGCTAGTGAACCGTGCTGTAGTGAATATTTTATTTGAAGATTTAAAAATGTCTTGTTTTATTTGCTCTAAATCCGTTCGGAATTCAGGTGAGCTGATTTCATGTGTCGACTGTGAAGCGAATTTTCATATAGGATGTGTGAAAATGACCAAGGACGATGCGGACTACATAAAGAGAAACAAACAAATTTGGAGATGTAGCAGCTGTTCCTCTACACTTCGTAAAAGTATGGTGAGTGAATCAACAACAGGAAACAAGGACGTGACTCTCCAAGAACTCGCAGGAGTTCTTGAGGTAATTGCAGGAAATCAGACGTCGATGAAGGAGAATATTAAGAAAATGGAGTTGGAGCTTGGGAAATCAATTGAATCATGTCATCAGGCGATTAACGACATAAATAAGAAGTTTGATGAACAAAACAAGCAAATTAGCACATGCCTCATCAACATCGATAAGCTTTCAACAGAAGTAGCTAGCCTCAGGAAAGAAAATGCAGAACTGAAGGAACGCGTCGAGGATATGGAACAATACTCAAGATCGAACATGCTGGAAATAAATGGTATACCCAAAAAAACAGGATGAAGATGTAACAGAAATCATTTGTAGAATGAGCGAAGCATTAGGACACAAAATAAAAGCAGATGCAATCGACATTTGTCACAGACTTAACCAACGAAATGAAAACCTACCTCCACCAATCGTTGTCAAGTTCGTTCGTAGAACAGACAAACAAGTATTATTGAATAAAAGGAAAGTTACGAGGCAGTTTTCTACAAAGCAGATGGGAGAAACAACGGACCATCCAGTCTATGTGAATGAAAGTCTAGCACCTACGCGAAGAAGGATTTTCACCATGGCGAGAGAGATCTTCAAAAGAGGCGACATCAAATATCTATGGATCAAGGAAGGGAAGATTCTAGCTAGGAAAGAAGACGGAACACCAGTTATTGAACTCAAGAACAGTGAACAAGTGAAAAAGTTGAGCGTGAGAAGTGCATCAAAGCAGCCAGGTAACCAAGAAAATAACAGTGTCAGTACCGTAAATAAAAATGTCATCAGAGATAAGTAACAAAGAAACACTAATTATTCATCAAAATATACGCAGTCTGCGAAGTAATTTCGATTTATTCTTAGTGCAAATGAGGAAATTAGAAAACAACCCGCTAATAATAGTCTTGACAGAAATATGGATACTAGAGAATGAAATAGACTTATATCATATAGAGGGCTACTCCGTATATGGTAATTTTAATCATAACTACAGAGCAGGAGGAACTTTGGTTTATATAAGCAGTGAGATAACGTTCAAAACAAAGACAATAGTTTTTATTTCAGCGGACTGTGTACATATATCTTGTTCATATAATAATTTTGAATTTCAGTTGTTGGCTGCTTACAGGTTGCAATCAAACTCACCCAAAATATTTCTTAACGAATTAACCTTGTACTTAGAAGAAATATTTAATATTAACGAAAACAATGAGGTCCCTTTCTTTTTCACGGGAGATATAAATATAGATCTTTTTCAGAACACCAGAATTATTGACGATTACAAATATCTAATGAATAGTTTTGGATTTGAATCACTCAATACTGATTACACTCATAGGTCCCGATTTTCCAACTCTTTAATAGATCATATTTACTTAAAATCCGGCAAAAATAGAACAAAACTGAATAAAATTAATCTAATTCCAGAAATACTACATTTAGATATAACTGATCACAGTACAATCATACTTAAAGTTGAAGGATTGAAGAGATACAACGAATAAGCAGATACAAATTATAAAAAAATATGTCTAATCAATTACCGGAAGTTGAATAATATTTTATCATCGATTGATTGGGATAGAGAAATACCAGCAGTATCAGTTGATGAGGGATGGGAAAACTTCATTGACATTTTAAAAAGCGCTATCAAAGATTCACAAGAAAATCTTCTTTTAAAAAATAACTTGACACAGAAATATAGGTCGCCATGGATAGATAGTTATCTGATCAAGCAAATAAACTTAAGAAATGAGTTATACAAGAATGTAATCAAACAACCTAATAATGACGACTTAAAACAAATATACAATACATTCAAAAATAACTTACGTAATGAACTGAGAGAAAGAAAACAATATTATTATTCAAAACTGTTTAGAGAAAGCCAGGGAAACATTAGAAAGACGTGGAAAACAATTGACGCGTTAATAGGATTGAAAAAAAATAAAGAACCACTAAAACTGATTGTTGATGAGCAGGAAAATAGCATACATGATAGTAATAAAATTTCTAGTTCGTTTAATTCTTATTTTCTAAATGTTGTGAATAAAATGAATGATGAATTAGAACAAACCACATTGCAAACCAGGGAAGAGTCTGCTAGAATATCAAAAATAAGGTTTCCATACAAATCTCCAACAAATTAAATTTTTCTCCACCCTACAAATCCGGAGGAAGTAGCAAGTATAATAAGAAAATTGAAAAATAAATCTTCGCCAGGTGTAGATGGAATAAGCACAAGCATGATTAAAAAAACTTACATGAATTATTTGAACAAATTAACCGATCTAATTAACCTGAGTATTGCCAAAGGAAAATTCCCAAGCATGTTCAAACACAGCGTAGTTATACCTATTCCTAAAAAGCCAAATTGTAAAAACATAGATCAGTTCCGCCCAATTTCACTTTTACCGGTTTTTCCAAGATTTTAGAAAAAATATTCAAGATTAGACTTGAAAACTTTTATAAAAATAATAACTTTTTTAGTGATAACCAATATGGTTTCCGTGAAGGAAGAAGTAGAGAAGCGGCAATTAAAAATCTCATTTCAAAAATAAATGACAGTTTTAGTGTTAATAATAAGTGTGCAGCTCTGTTTCTTGATATATCTAAAGCATATGATGCTATTGATAAAAACATGCTTCTAAAAAAACTTGATTTATCAGGAGTAAGAGGAATTGCTAATGATTGGTTAAGATGCTACCTATCTAATAGGAGTCAAAGGGTCAGAATTAACGATACGTTGAGTGAACCCGGGGACATTACCATAGGTATTCCTCAAGGATCAGTGTTATCAAGTACTTTATTCCTGGTCTTTATTAACGATTTGACGGATGGTGACTTACAGGGAAAGATTACATCTTTTGCAGACGATACAGTTATATTTTATTCGGCCAAAACAAATCAAGAACTTAAAAATAAATTAGAAATGGATCTTAAGCACCTTAGGTGGTGGTTTTGCGAAAATTAATTAACTATCAACACAGACAAATCTAATATAATACAATTTAATCTTCAAAACACGGATCAGGAGTTAACTAGTATTTACTTCCATAAATTAGATTGTGCGCAACAGGTGAATAATATATTGTGTAACTGTGAAACAATAAAACAAGCAAGTACAGTTAAGTATCTGGGCCTCATATTGGATAGTAGGCTCACTTGTTCAGATCATGTACAGAAGATAAAAAATGAGTTATTTGTATACATGAGGAAGTTCTATTACCTCAGACAGTTATGTCCAAAAGAAGTATTGTTACAATTATACCATGCAATTATTGGTTCTAGAATAAATTATGGAATAATATGTTGTGGGAGTGCATACAATGTTCATATTAAACCTGTGATTACTGGTCTGAAACATATATTAAAAATAATTTGT
Organism: Nilaparvata lugens; assembly: GCF_014356525.2. Classification (NCBI taxonomy): domain Eukaryota; kingdom Metazoa; phylum Arthropoda; class Insecta; order Hemiptera; family Delphacidae; genus Nilaparvata; species Nilaparvata lugens. Next base: position 64,666,011 of record NC_052504.1, on the reverse strand, counting down.
AATAAACCTAAACAATATAGTTCAATGATGCTCTTCAGAGAACTATAAATATTATCAGTGAGACATTCTTTTCTATTCAAAGCATTGCTGGATTTAGCTGAAAATAATTTCGATATTCAACAGATGAGAGAAAGAATAAACCTCAGGAATTCACATGACATTAACCTCCCAAAACCAAGATTAGAACATTCCAGACGACACTTCAAATACATAGCTATAAAAATATTCAATTCACTTCCAGTAACAACAAGGAAAATAACGTCACGTCAGTTATTTAGAAAAGAAATCAAGAAATTCATTTTACAACTAGACAACCCGAATGATTTTTTTACTAAATTAATATAGGTCTAAATTTAGTATAATTTACACATTACACGACATGAACACTGCAACAATCAAAGATCATTGAACTCACAAATCCCGTCCGGTATGCGTAAACAGTAAGACAGTATCAAATTTCAATCACTGTCTCTTTCTTCAAAACGCATTCATTTATGGTCTAATTACATCAGCACTTTGAAAAAAAACGAAACGTTAACTATAAATAAAATTGAACTAAATATGAAAAAAAACAGCAACCACTCCGTACATAGTTCTAAGTCTTTGTGCGCATGTGTGAATGTGTGCGCATATGTGAATGTGTGTGCTTATGAATGTGTGCAAGAATGATTATAAATATTGACATATTGATTTTTTTCAATATAATACCATATTCAATTATTATGTTCTTCATGATATAATATTTAAATTTGTATATAAATATTTTATTATATATATTCAAGTGTCCCCACACAGGGTAGCCTATAGGGAACACATATTAGAAATTAGGAAACAATATTGTATTTGATTTTTGGAATGCGTTTGTTTAAATTGTTCATTGTAAAGTTGATTGAATAAAACAAAAATTTCCTAAAAATATCAGTTTTTGAGAAAATTGTCCAATTTACTAAAAATGACCAAAAATAACTTTTAGTTGACTTATTTTTGGTAAATTGAATAACTTTCACAAAAATTGATATTTTTAGAAAATTTTTGCTTTATTCAATAAACAATATTATAAAGAATTTATCCTCAAAATTTCATGGATGTATCTCTTACCGAATTTAAAATGATTTGCCCAAGAAGCTCAAACTTTAGGCGCTTATATCTCAAAAAGTAATGATAGGAAAAAAATTGTTTTCTGAGAAACCTTTTTTTCGATAGCTTGATAGTTTAAAAATCATTAAACTTCGAAAAATAGAAAATATCACCAGTAAAAAGTTTTTTAGCGTATTGCACAGTCTACACATGTCGAACCGAACTTGAACAACGCAGCGAACCGCGCAATCCGCCGGTTTAAACAATTTGTTCCGAGAAAAAGCTAGATATTTTATTTTTCAATGATGTACCCGTTTTTGTGATTTCAAATATATTGGAGAATTCGTTGAAATAATTAAGAGTATGGAATTCACCGAATCTATTCCAGACAATTTATGATTACATAGTTAAATCAAATTAATCATTAGTATAAAATAATAAGATGTTTATAATTTTAAATTAAATAATTTAATTAAACGAATTGACATTGTTACTGAGTTTATGATCAACAATATTGGAATTAATCCATTCATTAGTTTTTCAGAAGTTATTCTATTTGAATTCTCCAAAACATAAATTTAATAAAATAAGAAGAGCACTATACTTCTGTACCGTATTCATGTATGCTGTCATTCACTGCATTCACAGTCCGAGATTCAGTTGATAGACTATCACTAAGTTTATTTAGTCTATGCCAGAATCACTTAGATAACGCAGACAAACCTTCATCCTATGAATAGATGACAAAGCATCTGCCCGAGTTTCATCACTTGTTCCCAAGAATCTGTCTGCAAGCCACTGTACATTTTCTTTTTCAAAGCGGTATAATGCTTTAAATTCACGAAAAAGTTTAGGTAAGCGGGTCTTGTAATACTTAACGTCCCTCATATCCACAACATGATGGCAGATGGCGCCGAAAATCTCGAAAACAACCGTTCACTACCAAAATGAGTATGCTCTTGACCAGACTCAACATTTTTGAAGGATATGCTTTTTATGTGAAGTAAATGGTCTAGTTTATGAATACTATGAATACCCATTTACTTTTCCACGAGTATAAGGATAAGCTTTTGCTCGAAATTATTATGAATAGAAGTAGAAGGTTCAGATTTCACAAGCATATTTAAGCATGTCCTTTTTTATGTATACGGCACAATACTGTGTTTTTCATTTTTGCTAATTGCGGCGTGTACCAGTTTTTTAGTTTTGTTTTTCTTGTTTTCTTTGCGCCCTTTCACACTTATTTTTCTTTGCGCCCATTCAGAACTATTTTTCTTTCAGGAATGAACATATTAAAATAATGTATTATATTGAAAAATCTATTAAATACCTGTTTTTCAGAGTTCAAGGAATGAGTTTCACGCACAAATCTGTTCCAGTCTACATTGGAGAGTGAATTATTTAATAAGTCGAGATTTTCATCTGTCATTGGCCTAGTTACTACTGTCTTCCTAGTCTTTCTACTGTCCGTATTGGAACAAATATTTAAATCAACCCAAACGCAATCATGGTGTGAAAAAGTAAATGCCAGAACATCACATGCAACACTGTCAATCCTGATATTTGTAAAGATATTATCCAAACATGCAGAACCTCTGGTAGCCTTATTATTATGGCAGGCCAAATTGAACTGTCTTAGTAAATTCTTAAATTCATGTACAACAACGTCCTGAAGAACAACATCAAAATCAGAGTTAAGATCACCTCTGAATACAATACTATAGTTTTTCCATTTAGGTCTACTAAAGAAATTGAATACATTCTCAAACCCTTCTAAAAAAAGCACTAGAATCACCCGAGGGTGATCTATAAATAAAGACTAGAGCCAATTTCAGTTTATCTAAAGATATACCAGTAACTTCAATTTTTTTCACAATTGAAACAACATAGATCTAAACAATTGCTATCTGGTACTAGCTCCGGCCTAACATAGATTGAAACTCCTCCATGACTGCAATTTTCTCTACAATAACTATTAACCAGAACATAGTCATCTAGTTTATGAAAAGGAATATCGTCCATCTTACACCAGTGCTCGCTCAAGCAGAGAGCATGAAAATCATTATCATTCCCAAAGTCATTCAAAACTACATGTTTTTTATTAATTCCTTGTTTATTCAGGAAGCCCACTCTTAATTTTGAATTTTCTCTGGAATTCTCAATAAATTTATCTGAACTGACCTCCTCAAGCCCATTACGATTACTATTGCTGTTACAATCGATATCAGTATTTTCATTGAGAGAATTTACAATTTTTCGCTCAGGAACAGACCTGGTATAGAAATGTCTAAAAAATTGTTCTCATCAAGTGGTTGTTGGTTATCTGACAACCGCGACAAGATTGAGGAATTCACCTCAGGAAGGAGGTGAGAGGGAGAGGATTTGAGAGGGAGATTGGGTAACAGGATTTTGAAATTCTATGAGAGAGGATGGCTGCTGGAACTGAATGGGAGTAATGAGATTAGGTGTGACTAATGTCTAGATAATGATAATGAAAGGAATCGTTCCACTTCCATGTAGATTGGTAGAGGCCGCGAGATATAACATTAACCTTCGACTCCCTCCACATGAGACTCAACTCTGATTTTTTAAGACAGGGGTAGCTTATTTTTCAAGAGTTAGGCCAGTTTGTTAGCCGGTATCCTCACTTCGAACAATTTCTATACTTGGCGTATGAATTGCAGTGAGTGAGAAGGGATGATGTGTGAGAGAGACATTTCCACCCCTACATCCCCACCACGCCAGCCAATCTTTCACTGTTTGAGAATTCGAGTTTCATTAGTAGGAATGTAATATCTCGTAGCATCTATGAACTATACCAAGTAACCTGGCTGTCTCAGGTCTGATGTCAGAGTTTTCAGGTCACAACTGATTGATTTCATGGCCTCTGACGTAATGACTGCTTTTAGGCAATGGTACCTACGGTTTAAATTGTCCACCCGAAACACGGGAGTAGCCCAACAAAAGTACCTGGCCTCTACCTCTTCCAATTCATGGCCTCTGGTTTACAAAGACAGCGTCTAAACCACTCGACTACGGCCACTTTTGCTTTATCGTGACATAAATTAGTAGGAATAATTATTGTCAAATGTTATTAATGCTATTATTGTATTGCAGAGTATGCTGCACAAGACAAACCCAGTGCCCCAGCCACTGCAAGCAGCCGAAGGTAACAACCCGCCCCCGCCCCCACCACCGCCACAACCGAGGCCAGCTGGAATACCACCGCCCCCCATCAACGAGCCCCACTGGAGCCCGATGGCTCGCAACGCAGCCCCTCCACCCCCGCCGCCACCACTTCCCAATGCGCCGCCTCCGCAACCTTATGGTAATGCAAGCTCATACATATTACCTTATTACCTTATCAAGTCAGTGCAAAGGATAGGACTGCAGAGTTGCTGAGTAAATAGCTGCTGTGATTTAAGTCATCCTAGTAATTGAAAGAAATTATCAACTCAAATTCTATCAATTTTATTAGTGAAAAACAAATAAAGTAGAGTTTTTTCAATAATTTCAACAAATTTTACAGTGGTAAATCTGATCTGATATTAATTAATATTGATTCTTGTTTTAATAATGATCAATTCTTTCTCAAATACATTTTATTCGTCTAGAAAATATATTTTTCCGCAATTTAATAATAAATTCTCATAATTGAGATAAAATATTTGGTAGTTATCATATTTCTAAATAGTCTACTTACAATTTGCCAACAGTGCGGAGGTAGAAAAGGATACAGCTATCTGCTTTGTCTAATGTAATAGCAGACTGTTTGTATATCATGTGATGTTACCTAATCACATGATAACTGTTTGATAATATAATAAGTTGTTTACTGAGTTTAGTTTGTTATCTACGTAAATAAAGATGGTTGCTTCAAATGGCTAAGAATTTATTAAGATATTTAAACATAGCGCAGTCAAGGAATTAAACAGAAAAGGAGAATGATAACGACAGGATTGAGTGAGTAATAAGATTGGGTAATTATCGTATTATTATATTTTTTCTTAAAAGACGAACATGGATTTCAACAAGCCAGAACCGTTACTATGCAACGGGGAAAATGCCTCACAAAATTTCGAATTATTCAGAAAAAATATCTTAAATTATTTTATAGCGACTGAGACAAATAAAAAATCCAACCAAATCAAGTTGCAAGATTTAAAAACTTGTTAGGCAATGAAGCTTTGATTTTATATAAATCGTTACAAGATGTGGATGAGCCAGAAACGGTAGAATCAATATTAAAAATATTAAAGAGCTATTGTTTACCAAAAAAGAATGAGATCATGAATGTATACAATTTCATAGCTTGCAAACAAGAGGAAGGTCAATCATTTAATTCATTCTATGCAACTTTGAAGGGGCTAGTGACAAGATGCGAATTTGGAGAGCAAGAGAATAAGTTATTGAAAGCTATGATTGCATTGGGGTTAAGGTCGAAAGAAATGCAACAACGTGTGTTGCGAGACAACGCCTCGTTGGAGAAAATAATTGATTATTATCGCAGTGTTGAAAAAGGTGAAAAACATGAGAAGTCAATAAATGAAAAGTCTTGAAAGGAAGTGTACCCAGTTTCCAAGTATGATAAAAGGAAAACAAACTCATATCAGAAGATTGTATGCGGCTATTGCGGAATGCAGCATGCAGAAGGTAGGAGCTGCCCAGCGTCTGGTAAAAGCTGTAATAAATGTGTTAAAATGAATCATTTTAGCAAAATGTGCCTGAATAAAGCTAAAAGAAATAATTTCAGAGTGAGTGAGCAAAGGCTACCTCAACCATTACATAATGTTGTGGAAAATTCAACAGCAATAGAAGAAGCTCACAAGTTTATTGATTCAGTATATCTAGTTAACACTGTCAATGAAAAGGCTTGGTTCAAAACATTATTAATTGAACATAAACCAGTAAACTTCAAATTAGATACAGGAGCAGAAGTGAATATATTGCCATATGAAATTGTGAAAGACAGTGTGTTATTGAGTAGGTTGAAAAAGAGTAGTGTTCGATTAGAAGCATACGGAGGATTTAAAATTTCACCTTTGGGTCAGTTCACTGCTCAAGTGGAATCAGAAAAAAGATTTGATTTGATAAACTTTGTTTTGGTCAAAGAGAGTACAGTACCGATTCTAGGCCTTGAAGCTTGTATTCAGTTGAATCTGGTGAAACCAAATGGTAAAACGTAATTTTTTGAAACTTATTCTGATGTGTTTACTGGCCTTGGTTGTTTCCCCGACAAGTGCAAAATTCGATTAAAAAAGGACGCAATGCCAAATGCCAGTTCAGCGAGACGTATACCAATGAAGATTCAAGACAAATTTAAAGAAAAAATTGATGATTTGATAACCATGAAAATTATTGAAAAGGTTGAGGAGCCCGTTGAATGGGTTTCAAATGCTGTGATAGTAGAGAAACCTGATGGATCCTTAAGAATTTGCATAGACCCTGTACATTTGAACAAGTATATTGTAAGAGAAAGAGTTACAATCCCAACAATACAGGATATTCATCCTCGTCTAGGAAATAAAGAGTACTACAGCGTTCTTGACATAAAAGATGGATTTTATCACATACTCCTTAATGAACAATCTGCTAAATATTGCAATTTTAGCACTATAATTTGGAACTTATAGATTTTTACGTTCTCCTTTTGGCTTATGTAATTTACCAGAATTGTTTCACAAATGTGTTTCAAAGTATTTTGAAGATATTCCAGGAGTAGTGGTTTATTTCGATGATATTTGCATTTCTTCAAACAGCAAAGAAAAACATGACGAGACAGTGAAACAGGTCTTGGAACGAGCGAGGAAATTAAACATCAAATTTAATTTCAAGAAATCTCAATATTGCGTACTTGAAGTGAAGAATTTAGGAATGCTGTTTACTAAATCAGGAATGCTTCCTGATCCCGGAAAAATAAAGGTTATTAATGATCTCCCCGACCCAACAAATAAAGCTGAACTACAACGTCTGTTGGGGATGGTCAACTATTTGAGAGTGTTCATCCCAAATATGTCACAAATAGTGTCACCATTGAGAGAATTATTGAAGAAAGACGTCCATTGGTGTTGGACAGAAATTCATGTAAATGCAATCAATAACATTAAAAAGGTTCTTACAAGTGACAAGGTCATTGCTCCCTTTGATTATACGATTCCAGTTTTAATCCAATGTGATGCATCACAAGACGCTTTAGGATGCTGTTTACTACAGAACAACAAGCCAATTTATTTCTCATCACGATCTATGAACTCTTCTGAATGTGAATATGCCCGAATTGAGAAGGAACTTCTTGCTATTGTATTTGCTTGTGATAAATTTCATACCTATATCTACGGTCATGATGAATTTACTGTACCGGGTGATTACAAATGAAATAGACAGTTTGAATAGCTTGTAGAGAATTCATTATTTAAAAGTTTAGATCATTAATTACATGATTACATAGAAGAATTCTTGAAGTTTTTATTGGAAATTTACAGATGTTCAATGTGTGCACCATTTGCAACACGACAGATATCAACACGGTAGTCAAATTCTGACGACACACGACTAAGCATCTCACGGTTAACTGTAGCAAGAGCATTTGTGATTCGTTGTTTAAGATCATCGATATCAACAGGAAGCGGTGGTATGAAAACTCTGTCTTTTACATAGCCCCACAAGAAAAAGTCGCAGGGCGTTAGGTCCGGACTACGAGGTTGCCACGGCTGAAACACAACGTTTTCCTCACTTGCACGGCCGATCCATCGTCTAGGAAGATGTTCATCCAGATACCCTCTGACGTCTGAGTACCAGTGAGGCGGAGCTCCATTTTGTACAAAAATGAAGTTACAACTATCTTCATGGAGTTGAGGCATTAACCATTCGGTTAACATGTCCAGATAAATTCTTCCGGTTACTGATGGTTCTTGGAAGAAGAAAGGCCCGTAAACCTTTTCACAAGATAAAGCGAAAAACACGTTCACTTTAGGAGAATTGCGTATATGCTGTACAGTCTCTCTTGGGTTTTCTGTTCCCCATACTCGTACATTATGTCTGTTAACTTTTCCTCTAATGTGAAAAGTGCATTCATCACTGAAAATTAGGCGATTAAACAATGTGTCGTCATTTTCAAGACAATGTTGCATCTCTTGACAAAAATTTTTACGTACAACTTTATCATTGTCATTTAAACTTTGTACTAACTGCAATCTATAAGGTGTCATTTTCAAACGTTTCCGCAGAATTTTCCACACAGTAGGTTGAGGAATTTGCAATTCTAAACTCGCTGATCTAGTCGATTTTCCTGGATTACGCTATCTTCTAAGAAGAATAGTATAGATTAAGTACTTGAATACTATTTTTACAGTACCACTGGTTCATTTAGTTGAGTGAAAATTACAAAACTTTACAATGGTTTTCATTGGTAGAGTTAGTGGTAGAGTTATCCGGGTAAGTACTAACTATCTTGAGAACTCTCCCAATGAAAACGTCCATGATAGAGTAGTCATAGTAGATTTTCAAGTAATTCTGAAGATAAAATAGTACTGTAGTTCTAAAATAAAGTGAGATTCGCGTTATGAAGTAAGAGAGAATTAAAGGACGACAGAGTTGCCAATTTGCTGTGATTCAAGCTATTCCAGTACCGGTATATCTGATATAATATTAATTGTCGATTCTTGTAAATAATGATCTTTTCTATCTCAGATATAAAGGGTTACTCCAAAAACTTCTTCGGACTTTAAAAATTCATAATAGTTACCCAAGTACTCATTCCAAATTAACTAGTAGTTCTGTGAACAGTAGACCTCACGCAGTATTCTCATCCACAAGTGATTGAAACTATAGACCTTATGGAAATACAGCAATAGACTGTCTTCTCCACAAATCTGTGTAATCACTTGTCAGCTGATTTATGATGAATAATTCTATAGTCTGATTTTTACTCTAATATTGCACTACCTCCGTAAACAAAAACATCACGAACACTATCAATTTTTTCTTCTGTAACAGAAGGTCTTCCAGTACTCTTCTTCTTACACACACATCCACTGCTTTCAAAACGTTCATACCAGTCATAAATTGATTGCCTTGTTGGTGGTGGTTTACCGTATTTTGTTCTGAAATGACGCTGCACAACAGTAACAGAGTTTGTTTTGGCTAATTCAAGAACACAATAAGTCCTCGTTATTCTCAGTCTAACGGCTTAGCTGAAAAGGGGGTGGACATAGCAAAGACTATGATAAGAAAGTGTGCTGAAAGCAAAACCGATTTAAACTTGAGTTTGCTTAACTATCGGAATAGTTGTGTTGCGGGTTTCAATTATTCTCCTGCTCAGTTAATGTTTGGTCGAATGATAAGAACAAAGAAGTTCCCTTATCCTCAAGATAGTTTGAAACTTCATCAACTTCCTCGGGAAGAAATAGCAGTGCAAATGAAGAACCATAAATTTCAACAGAAGGAAACATACGATAAGCAGTCACGGAAACATGTTTCTTATTTCAAAGAAAATCAGCCCATTTATATCCAAGATTGGAGAACAAAATTATAGGAGCCTGGAGTAGTTATTAATGAAGCTGATGCCCCACGGTCCTATGTGGTGAAGTCCAATAGTGGAAGAATATTAAGAAGAAATGAGAGGTTTTTAAGAAGAAGATGAAATCAAAGAAAAGGTTGAAAAAGAAAATGTTTGAGAAAGTAAAAGGGGAAGATGTTTGTATGTTTGATAATATAACAAGTTGTTTACTGAGTTTAGTTTGTTATCTACGTAAATAAAGATGGTTGCTTCAAATGGATAAGAATTTATTGAGATATTTAATCACAGGCAATGATAGCAAACCAATGTTAATTAGATTCTGTCTTTACAAGATGAATCTCCCTGTAGGCTTGTGCTCAGGTAATGCTTGTGATAGTGATGATTTGAACCACCAACCACCGACAATCATTCAAACTATATTTTCCTCCTCCTACTGTCTAAAGTACTTACTTTACTCCCTGAAACATAATACTAAAGTGTTACTTTTTCGCTCTCGGGACTAAAAAACAGAAAAACTCCCTAGGGAGTAAGTAACTCCATTTAAATAACATGGAAAGCATCTCTATTTTGAAAACTTACATTGGAAATAGCTTGGAAGGTAGAAGCTCAGATGAGGAAACATAATAATATTGTCTGTCATTGAGCCAACTGAATTCAATGCCTCAACCAGAAATTTGATCAACTCATGGAATATAAGTATGATATTTAGCATAATATGCTAATGTTATATCTGATAGCCTATTATCAACAAAATAATATTCTATTATCTATGATTTGTTTATGAATGCTCAAGTAAAATGTACAAACCGTCGCACGCAGTGAGCTATTTTGGTTTGGATTTGTATTTTGAAATTAATTAATCTGATAAATCCAAAATTATTGTAGTACATACATTTTTTGGACTCAAAATAGTGTGTGAATTAAGTTATTATTTACATAACCTCTAGACCGTGTATTCCAAATTAAGTTTTAAAGCAGTTTTGGGCGAAGGCCTGTTGTTTTTACCTGCATTGTTTCTATTGTCTATGAATAAATGAAATGAAATATTAAATACTTAATATTAGTAGGCGATAAAAATGAATACATATTCTTAAATATCTTATTCTATTCAAAATACCAGCCAACAAATATTTTCCATTTGCGATTCAAATCTGAAACGCGCTAACTCGAGTCGGCCGGCCAGCTGAGGCCAGTTGAGGCCAGCTGACAATTGTTACAACTTTTGCCGATAGATAGCGCAATCGGCAGTGCAGCCAGACGCCCGGTTTTTACATTTTAGGTTATGTTGTAAAATAACAACAATTTTGCTCGAAGCGTTTCGCGGTGATCACAGCTGTGATGACACAACAATGCAAGAAGACTGTTCTACCGTTAGTGGCCAGCCTACACCAAAGCAATTACTGTAGTATTATAGATACTTATTGTATAATTATGTTTCAGGTGCAATGAATCAAGACATGGACATGAGGTCGATAGATCCACGCATGGGACCGCGTGTTGGAGACCAAGATATGCGCATCCCTCCCACTGTGCCCCCGATGCCCCCCGCGCCAGTCATGCCACCGCATCGTGACGCTTTTGCTCCTCAAGATCAGTTAGTAATCACTTGCTTCATTTCTAAACACTCAATGGAATACGTCTGTGTAAGAGGATCGTTTCAAAACACTACAACTTGCCCTTAATTATTCTATTTATATTTCAAATAAATTATCAAAATTCAACAATATCAGTTAGGTAAATATTTGTCACTATAGTTGATGAGAGATTTAGAGAGCATGTTGAATCTGATTTTCAATTAAACATTTCATGTTTTAATACAAAGACTGGTCATATACACGTAATTCTGCACTTCTTAGTGTTATGAGTGTTATTGGTATAAATTGCTTAATATTGATATAAACAAACCTATTGTTTGTTTATACCAATATTTTTTGGTTAAAATAAACCGAAGTGTCACATTAGATTGTGTACCTAGGGGCTGTACGTAGGAAAAATAAAATTTTCATGTGTTTCAACTCGATTAACACTTGAACTTATCTCTAAAAAGTACGAATAGATGCATAGATGAGCACCTACAAATTCTTCCGATAATATTTAATAAATTTACTGGCATGCCTTAATCTTCTAGCCATTCGTAACATATAAAAACCAACTGGTTTGCTCTGTTCAGCTGTGTATTTAGTTTTAAGTTCTTCAGTAATATAATTCTGCTTGAGATTGCTAAACATTTCACGGTTTCTCATAGCTTTCAGAAATTGTTGGATAGTGCGCAATTATCAATTGCGGACAGTGTTGGGGCATGTGCAAACTGTATAAGCTTAATACTTCCAATTTTAAACAGTTCAAGTCAAGACATTCACGTAAAAGCTGGAAAAAAGAAACGTTGTTTATTTTTGGGTCAAATTTGCGATAGACAAGTTTGAATCCCTGTAACCCTTCTTTCTCAAGTTCTCAGCTGAACTGTGAATTAATGTTTGCATTTTCAGCCAAGTCTTTATTAAAAAAAGTCGATACTACTAAAATAGCTCTGGGGAAAAAACTATTTTGGGTGTTTCTCGGGAACATTTTTAAAACTGCACACGCGTTCCCTGGTCCTATACTTAGTTGAACCTATCAACCGAATTCAAACAATTTTTACGAAACATAGAGAACTATAGACATAAACTAAATTTATCCCAAAAACTAATAATATGACGAATTTATAATTCAAAAAACTCATACTTGAAAGATAATTTTCTTGTGTAATTTGGAGAAAGTTTTAAAAATACGCATATTTTATTACTTTCCCGACTTTTGTCATCATTGACTTGATATAAAATTTACTAAACATGTTAACTCAAGCTGATTTAATCTTCTGAATTGTACATTTTGTATTCAACTGTGAAGTATTCACCTCATTTAATGCTTCTTCAGATTACCTCTGGATAAAAACACACAAGAAAGGTTTGTTCCTTCACATACATTAGGTGTCACTCACAAATCATCACAATTATTGATTTACGTGATTATCATCAGGCTTACTTATTTTATTCATGACATGAAACTAAGTGTTGATTATCTGATATGGTTTATTATTTTTATTTGCAATTTTTCTTTGTTCTCAGTGCTTGAATAGATCTATTATAATATTATCAATGTCTTATGATTAGTGACCTCACACCTCTCTTTATCTATATTTTCATTTCCCTTGCTAATTTTGTATATCATTGATCTGCTAAATATTGCACAACGTTCTTGCATGTTCAGGAAATTCCAATTATCTATCTTTTGCTAGCGAAATTTTTTGCAATGTTGATTTTTAATTCAGAATGCTTGAATGCTTCTTATTTTTATGTCAGTTGGTTTCTCTTCGTTCGATTTTTATATTAAACTACCTTTTCTAGAAATACAAATAATAATACTTCCTGAGACTCCGTAAGTGATACATACCTTATTTTACTTCAACTAGGTTATAGGATTCACATTGTCTATTCATCTTTCATCATTTACTTCTATGTTGAATGATCTATTTTTCAAACTTCATGGGATATATTATTTAAAGGCGCAATTCCTTAGTGATGAATCTAGCCTCGCGCCTACAGCCGCATTGTATTAGCGGATGTAATCTGTATATACATCGATTTAGAATCTATAGCAACTAATAGCAGCTGCTCGGTTGGAATAGTGGAGTCGTCGCTAAGGAATTTCACATTTAATTTATTATGTGATTTTTTACTTTGATGTGATTATTGTTACTAAATTGTCAGTTGGTATGATTACTGATCACCGATAAACTGTTTATTTTTCAATTAATTTTCTTGAGCTTGATAAATATCATGAACGAAATAATTCAAATCCGAATACCTCGAATATATTTGAGTGAAGATTGGTATATTCAATTAGAGCTGCATTTCAACTAGTTACTTTGTAAATCAACTAATGTACAGAGATTTGAAAATTCATTCCATGAATTGAATTGAATAATGAAGTATGAGATTTTCTTGTGATGCACGTACAATCTTTGAATAACTTGAAACATGTTTGTTCTATTCAGCACCATACCTCCTCAGGAATTTATGGAGAGGTAAGTCAGTTTCATTGTGACTACTTACGGATTATTGCTTGGTTATACTTTCACAAAATTGTGTAACCAGTGAATTGGATTCATAGTCCGGGCGCAATTGTCATTCCGTGATCAATTTTGAGTAACAGCTGTGGAAGAAGTCTCAATTTCTTCGTTAGGACCAGCATAATAAGGATCGTGATGATGATAAGTCGAAATCACAGGCAAACACCTCAAAAACAAGATGGCAGCCAAAATGTTCAGTGTTTTGCTATATCGCTTGTATTCCAATAACCGTTCAAGATATTCAACTTTTTTTTTGAACGAAAATATTTTTTAAATCTTTCTCTACAAATTTTGTTCTATTTCTATATATAAAAATGAATGTCTGTACTTGTGTGTTTGTTAAGCTGGGTTTACACCAAATTTATTAACAAAATGTTAATAACAACTTAATCCTTATAGATTCTATTAGATTGAACGGAACTTGACAAACACATATGTTCATCATATGTATGATAAGTTATGTTCAATCTAATAGAATCTATAAGGATTAAGTTATTAACATTTTGTTAATAACTTTTGTGTAAACCCAGCTTTAGTTTGTTTGTTCCCTATAGACTCGAAAATTACTTGACAAAACGGCATGAAACTTTGGGAATATGTTGTGTAAATATTGGGGATGGTTTCTGGCCAGAAATTTTAATGGGGGGACTAATAATAATTAATTATTAATCCATTTTACAGACCTATGTTTTTGAAATTTTAGGCCGAGTAGCTACTTATAATTTAGCATCTAAAGTTACCAGCTGTATAATAAACACGTCATCCTGTGATCAATTGTGTTCTGGTATTAAAACGGTGGTTTGGAGTTGAAGTTTGTGTACCGTAGTTGATTGGTACCAGCTGTAGATAATCGTTCCTTAGAAGACCTATACAAATAATTATCACTCCCCTATCATAGAGAAACTGAAATAGTTATTTGTGCAACTAGTGCGCAAAGTGGCAGTTTGCTGCACCGAAAGAAACGTTTACGCACGAGCCGTAGGCAAGGGCGGAATGGTTTCTTGAGTGCAGCAGAGGAACTTTGCGCACGTATTTCACATTAAATTTTTCCTACAGTTGCCATTGAATATGAGAAGTGGTTGATTATGGGTGAACTGATGGCTGAAATGCATCAAATGTTTGTCTGTATAATTTTGTTATTAATAACATCTTTAATTTATTTTGAACTAGATAATCCAATTAAAAATTAATAATCGATAATTTATTCTAATTAAAAATTAAATTAATCCAATTAATTTGAGAATTCGAATAATTTTGAGTAAATATTAATTTCTTGAAAAATTTTCAACCAATCAATTTATGAATGAAAAAATATTATTTGAAATAATGAATAATTAATAATATTAAAAATGTATAATTTGATGAGTTCTCATTTTTATTTATTTGAAAATCAGAAAAAATATAGATGGAACAAATTTGCATTTGTTTGTTCAACAAAATACACGCCAACAATGTCAGCAGTTGATTGAGATGGCTGCAAGATAATACGCAAAGTAATACGTTGCACACTAGAGCGGAAAAGTGATTCTTTGCGTTCTGTAATCAATGCAGGAATGGTCACTTTTCAAGGTAACTGTAGGAAAGATAATTATTCATATCATGAAAGAGAGTTGTTCATATTGCAATCATTAATTACTGAAGAATGACAGACTAAAATGATTTTTTTTTAAATTTAGCTCAGCTTATATTCATTCTAAAATAGAAGATGGAAAGGATATGGAATTCTGTGTAATTCATCGTATATTTCCTGGACCATCTATTGACAATCAACAACTATGAAAACATTGAATTCATCTTTGAAACACTGATTTAACCTACCGGTATATATTTTTTTCAATTCAACACTTTACTGATAGATATTACTACCAATTGATCGAGAATATGTTGCAATGTCGGAATAATATATGCTACATGACTAAGCACATAGGAAGTCCGTATTGAGATGTAAATGAAAATATTGATTGTCAGATAAATTTCATGATTCACCAAATAAAGTCAAGTGAGACATGAGATACATTGACTTTTGGCGGTACGAAGTTCGCCGGGTAAGCTAGTTTCCATCTTGACTACTTCAAGATAGAGACTTGAAAATGGCCTCAATCTCTTCGTTACAACAAGCCGAATAAGAATATTGATGATGGAAACAACGAAAATAATCGACATCATTAAAAAATTCAAGATGGCGGTCATTATTAACAGAAATTTATACATCTCATGCTAGTCAGTTATTGTGAGAGATATACGATTGATTTCACCACCAAAGAGTTTAGAATCGACTAATCTATTATATTCTTATAATAGTCTCATTTGGGCTACTTTTTTCGTGATTAATCTAACTTCAAAAACTTGAAACATACATTTTTCGGGGACAATATTCCACTTTCCTTTCCACTATTCCACTTTATATGAATTCGCAGTAGACATACTTGCAGTATTCGCAGTATTATTATTATTGGCACAGTGTTGTAGAATATTCCCAAAGCTCCAAAATAACGTCTGATTGAAGGCTGTAAGTCCATATTTTACAGCTATAGCGTCATAGGAAAAAGAGTGAAAAGTACTGTTTGCTGTGTTTGCAACCGAAAACACGGGGTTTCCACTAAAAAATTGATTTTCAATATTTCAAGTACGATGAAATGAATTCGAATTCAGATATTCGAAGAAATACATTGTTGTGATGGAGCCTGTATAGTATTCCTGTCAGGATTGAAATCCAATATCACAATGTGTTTAAGTAAAAATCTGTAATTCAGAACTAGTTTGATAAGATCTCATTTATTATTCATTCTGTTGTTAATTTCCGAAAATATTTTATTTTTCAGCTTTCCCCGGGACCCTCGAGCATACCAAAGAGACCCCAGAGCAGGTATGCCTTCAAGTTGCACTCGAAATTATCTTAATATTCAATTTATTATTCATTCAATTTCATGTATCCAAACCCACTTGATATGCATCCTTTTAAAAACACACTTGGTATAAGAAAATGTTTCGTGTATTGAACAAAAAAATCAAACAACACTATGTTGGAAAGAAGAAACGGGAAATAATATCTTGCCAACTATGGCTTTCCGTATGGAAGGTCGTTAGTAGTCAAAACTATTGTAAGTAAAGGGTAATATATGAATAAAGCAAGAAAGAAATGAATATATAAGAACAAATTAATAAAAACCTTGTAGTAATTTTTTATCACGTTTCCCAACTGGACAAGCACAAATAAAGTTGGTGGACCTATCAAGTCGTTTTCAAATCATTACTGGTCGACAGTCAGATAATAGCTAAAAACACTAAAGAAGACAAGTTCTTACAACCAGTACTACATGCACTGCAGACAGGAGAATGAATCTGTTGAGAAATTGAGTTTCCATGACAATGAACTATCACTTCAGGATGGATGTATATTCAAAGGTTGTAGGGTACTAATACCATCAACGCTTCAACGCGTTCTACTCAAAGAACTGCATGTTGGACACTTTGGTATGGATAAGATGAAATCTTTGGCTAGAAGTTATTGTACATGTAAGAACATTGAAAATATGGTAAGGACTTGTAAACTGCTGCTGCGGCCACGGTCTAATATAGGAGCAGGAGCACACGAAGGAACTTTAAGAGCCAAGAGAGAGTTTAGGGTGGGAGACAAAGTACAAGCACGAAATTATTCGAATCCTCGACTGAAGTGGGGCTTTGGAGAAATAATTGCAAGAGAAAGTGAGCTCATATATGAAGTGAAAATGGAGGATGGTTCAATATGGAGAAGACATATTGACCAACTTCTCAAGTGTGCAGTTTGAGTGGGGAGAAATGTCACATGGTTACACTTTATGGTTGCTATGGACAACCAACTTAATGAATACTTTGTTCATAAGTTATTCAGTTTGATAATAACAATATGAACACTTGCAGTACTCTTTATTAGAATATTACAACGACTAGTTTCGACCATAACTTGGCTCATTTTCCTCAATCATCGAAATGTTGTTATGGTCGAAACTAGTCGTTCTAAAATTTTAAATAATAAAGGGTACTACACATTTTCATATTGTTATTATTAATTTGTGAAAAAGTAGCCCATTCAAGTGAAGTGTTATTCAGTTTGTATTCAATTATATAATGTGTAATATGTTATTGTAATGTGTGTTTGTGAACATTTTTTGTGAGGCAATAAATTTGATTTTGATTTTGATTTGAAATGGACGTAAATTCAGCATACAATATTCATTATATTAGAACATAACATTGGAAAATCTTTTATGAAATAAAAGAAACTAAGTCAAGTCAATTACCAAGTTGTTTATTTATAATGAGTATACATTTTATTAGAAAACAAAGAGTTCCGTTCCTACTCTGGCTACACAAAATGAATATATTTAAATAATTCCTTAGATTAGATAGAATTTGAAACAAAATAGTACTCAGTCAATCAAAACTATTTATTGGTTTTTTAAATGAAAAAATGTTAATGTATTTTAATTGATCGGAGTATTATAAATTATTTTTGATTCTCTACTTTTTCCACTAGATGTTAATACTGTAGCTGTATATAGTTATAGCTACTAGTATAGTTGTTTTGCCAACATTTTGTGAGTTTTTGACTGATTGGTTGATGTTTTGTGGAAGGAATGGTGCCTCCTCCTCCGCCTCCGGTTGCAATGCCGCCGCGCCCAGTCGCCGCCCCCGGCCCTGTGTTGCCACCTCCGCCGCCCCCCGGACCCCAACCTCCTCAACTGTCATCCGCCATCAGTGCCGGAGCACGACTCACTGCCGGAATTCCGTCCGGTGCTACTGACCAGGAGAAGGTCAGTCTCTTTCTAGCACTTCATCGTTTATCTATTACCGTATTTCACTTACTTAGAAGAAAATTGATATTTTTTTTGCATCTAGAAGAATGATGTTCAAAATAATTTGATCGACGTTTTCTACTAATGCACTAATCCTGTTTACGTTTCTGTCACGATCATCTCTAGTAGGAAAATGGTAACGTTGCTTACCGGGTAAGGATCGGCAGTAGGGACTCCATGAGTTGCGAGTTAGAAAATTAATATTTTTTGAGAACACGTTCCTATTAACCCTTTGAGCTCTTTTATCCAGTCTAGCTGGATACCACATTTCTCACTACAGCTCTGAACATAAAAGACGGGTGTCTGCGCGTTAGCTCTCATATCCAGCATCGCTGGCTACCCCCTTTTCCTGCTACAGCTCTCTTCATAATTTCCATAGTTGACCGTACAGCTTTGGCATTTGCACAGTAGTAACTCTCAAAATCTATCAAACTGGAGTATTTAGTATCCAAATATTAGAATGTTATTTTTTTTATTCTACAAAGCTAATTTTACTTCATCATATTGTTCATTTCATCTATTTCATGTTTTTTGATAAGCCAATACAAAATAAAATCCTTATTTTTTATTAAATACCTTTTATACAGGGTGTCCCAAAACTAAAGTGCCAAACTTCGGGAATAGGTTCTATGGGTCAAAACAAAGAGAAAATGTGGAATAATTTTTTTCGTTTATGAGATATTCGCCATTTTGTATTTTTTACAAAATATTATTTTTCTTCCAAGTTATCCAACCGATCGCTATAAAAATCGGTAGGTATGTTTAAATAAGAGAGATGATTTGTAGAAAAAATATTCAACTTTGTCCAATTCGAAAATTCAAAATGATGGATGGCCATTCTAAACTTTCAATCCAAAATTGCGGGAAACGGTGATAGAGAAATTTACCAAGAACAATTTTTTTAGGAAATTATATTTACAATCAGTCAACACCAAAAATAATTTGAATTCATTATGAATTTTCTTATTCAAGCACAAGAAAATCATAATTTGATGTTAATACAGATTGATAGGCTTCCTTGCTATTTACAACAAATTGATGTTTTGCTGCCTCGTAACACACATTTCATTGTATCTCTGTTATGCTTTGTCCAATTCTAATTTTTTTGGTGTTGACTGATTATAAATAAAATTTCCTAAAAAAATTGTTCTTGATAATTTCTCTATCAAAGTTTTCCCGCAATTTTGGATTGAAAGTTTAAAATGCCCGCCATTTTGAATTTTCGAATTGGACAAAGTTGAATATTTTTTCTACAGTTCATCTCTCTTATTTGAACATACCTACCTATCTATTTTTATAGCGATCGGTTGGATAACTTTAAAGATAAAAATTATTTTTTAAAAAATACAAAATGGCGAATATCTCGTAAATGAAGCGTTTTAGGAAAAAAAATATTCCACATTTTCTCTTTGTTTTGACCCATAGAACCTATTCCCGAAGTTTGGCACTTTACTTTTGGGACACTTGAGCTTACTCTTATTAAGTGCGCCGCCCATCAAATGACGTCATTCAATCTGAAACCAGCCTGGGGTAGTTCACTAAACAACCGCCGCTCTAGCGCTAGCGCTAGATGGCAACTCCGAGTTCACCAACCTTCCGCCACGCGCTAACTGGCGCTACAGTAGCGTCAACTCGAGGTCATTCGGCCAGCGCCGTATCTAGAAATAGATCCTATGTTGCCACATTGAAGCAGCTGTCGCGGTGTTGCCAGATTTCAGCCTCTGTCTCCTAAACAGAGTTTCTACATTTCTTGCAGGCTGGCCAGTATTCACAACTCCAAGCATACCCAGCTCCATAGTAGAGATTATGATGAAGGGACTGGGGAAGGTTAGTGAGGGTTTGAGTTACATTTTATCATACCTCAAACCATCTGAAATTATCAAAAAACGAAAATCATCCCCTATTTTATGTATACCGCAAAATCTTGGGGTAGTTTTTTGGATTTTTTTTTATTATTGATTTTTGTAGTAGACAGGATGCTGGAAACAGTGGAATGGACTATTCATGATTTTTCTCATTTTTGGGGTTGAAATTTAGGGATGAGAAAAATGAAATCCTTTGTTGTTGAGATATCAGAAAAATTCTGTTTGTCATTCAATTCTACTCTTTGAGAGGATTTTTTCGTTTTTTTTATCATTTTATTATTAATGATTAGGGGGTGGTTAACGAAATAAGTGTAGTTTTTTTAGAATTCTCTGTTTGAGGCAATTTTTTTTTGGAAATGGTAGATAGTGCTTAATAGATAAAAATTTATAATTTTTTCAATGGTTGCTGAGGGTTGAAATCGTTAGGGGTTAACCATTTTTAAAACTTTAAATATTGGAATTTCGAAAAATTCTTTTTTCCATCAAGTGTTCAAAGAGATGAAGAAACGTATTTAATGTTTTGTTCTAAAATCATCCCCTACTGAGTTATTGGGAACTTTATTAACATTAAAAAACAACCCCTAAAATGGAGTGTTTTTTTTTTAAATCATTTTCTATTTTATAAGTTGAACTTGGAAATTTTTGGTGAGCTTGAACTTTTTAAGCATAACAAGATGATGAAGCATAGAAGATAATATACAATTACCAAAAACAGACCAATACCCAAAACCACTTTTTTGGACTCAGGGGACCTTGAAACGTATAGAAATTTAGAAATTGGGGTACCTTAATTTTTTTCGGAAAGCAATACTTTCCTTACCTATGGTAATAGGGTAAAAAGAACACAGTCGAGATATATTTCATCTGTAGAACAGCTGTTTTGACGAATTTTAAAATAATCGAATTTCGCAATTTACACAAAGGAAAAAGTACTCTGAAAACAATAATTATATAGTAGTCTGATCGTAGTTTCAAATATGTTGCCGCCAATCGTCATTATGTTATTCCCCTAAATTATTCTCATTTACGAATGAGGCTTACAGTTCAATGAGCAAGGAAAGTTGTGAGTGTACCACACCAGATTTTTTAATTAAAGTTTATGTTCGTCAATGTCGAGACATTTCGAGCAGAAAACATGAAATTTTCGACATGCTGGGAAACTTTTTTGTTTCAAAAGATAAATGGGTGGTGAAAGCGAGAAAGTTTCTCACAAATAATTTAAATTATCTCTTCAATTGTCAAACGTACTCGGAACAACGTATTTTGGCCTCTCAGGAGTTTCAAAGTCAAGGATAGCAGCTGAATGGTATGCCACCATAGGCTGGGATCATCAATCATCCCATCAATAGCTGGGATCAACAAAAACAAAATACAGAACAATTGAAAAATTCAGCAACTGCAAGCCACATGATTATAAAATAGTGAAAATGACAACCTCGCCTCGAATAATCCAAGCAGTGTTTCATTACAGCCTTTCTAGAGGCAATCAGCTGCTTATGTTTGAAATAATTCAGTCAAATATCTCCAGGGGTGCCTATCCCCCCCAACGTCGATGACGCCAACCCCCCCACCCGAATGAGCTAAAGATCCCCCCCTTATTTTTGGGTCTTCCTGTTGAACAAATGAGAGTGGGATGTGGGACTATTGAATAACAAGTAAGCTGAATGTTGGGGCTGTAGGCCTACGCCTCACAAACTACAACTTTAGGAGTCCTAAAAACGAAATATTGTAGCTTCAAGTACATACCGTCGACTTGGGGTGACTTTGTCTACCCCGGGGTGACTTTGTCCCACCTCGAAGAAAAATATTCAGATTAGTTTATCTCCGATCTCTGTTATTCGAAATTGATGTTCAACATTGATACCCGTAGCCCTAATCATTATCGAGGATCTACAATTGATATCTTGTCGAATCTCGATATACAGGGTGATTCTTAATTATGGTAAAATAATTTAATACGTGATAGTAGAGGTAAAAATAAGAAAAAAAGTTCTTATAAACATAAACGCTTCATTAGCTGTATAGCTCACAGGGTGAAAGATTTCGCCCGGAATCAAGTTCCGGGGGATATGTTTATAAGAACTTTTTTTCTTATTTTTACCTCTACTATCATGTATCAAATTATTTTACCATAATTAAGAATCACACTGTATTAGTTGGATTATTGACATAGAAACTAACTTCTTCATCTTGTGATTTTGTTGTCAGAAAACTTTGTGTTAGAAAACTTATTTCTAAAAGACTTATGATATCGGCAAGTACATATTATATTGGCCTTTTTATTGTATTTCAATTGGTATATCCATAGTTCAAATGGTTAGGATTCTGTTCTAGTTGAAAACAACGAGGTCATTTTTAGTTTAACTTGGGGTGACTTTGTCCCAGTATAAAAATTGTGATATGCAGGATATGATGCAAATACAATTCAAAATATGATAAATATAATGTATTCTACCTAATAAAACAAAATATTCACCTTGCTTAAAATTAATACGTTCACAATATTCATTTTCTACTGATTCTGCAGTTGGAGCCATCTTGCCATAAGATTTTTAGGCAGCAGAAACTGAAATATTTTTCAATAAATAATTTGTGATTTTTTGAAGTGGATTTCATTTGTTTTTAATGTCATTGTTCATTTCAAAGGTTAACAGTTTCACTTTGTCTAACTCATGAAAATTAACTTTTTCCATATATTTTTTAAAGTGAGAAAAAGTCACCCCATCCCCTGGTTGACATTGTCTCTTATTTTCAAAAAAATATATCGTTGTTAAAGTTAAGAAAAATACTAACTTTTTATAATGTAAAATACTCTTCAAACATTGCAGAGTGCAATAAAAAATATTTCAAGAGATTTGTTGCAACTTAAGTATTGATTGCAAGCTGTTTAAAATTTTAAAATTTTGTCCCCAAAATTGGGACAAAGTCAGCCCGGTTTACTGATACCTTATTTTCCCAACTGTTTACTGTTATTCTCACTGTAGCTGGCTTCTGGTTAGAATCCCTCTTGGACCCGGTGCTGGAAGGTGAGGAGACTGCTTGCTACTTGCAAGGATACTGTAGCTCGAATAGTCTTTTTCCTGGCCAGTTATAACACTAGGGGACGGTTTCCGAACTCGGGATTTAGCTAAGTCCTAGACTTTAAACAGCTGGAGTCAGAAAATTGGCTTTCCAAAATGAGGCGTAGTCGCAGTCATTGTCATAGTCATGTTTGAATTAAATTTCGAAAAAACTAGAAAATTGAACACAAAATAAAATAAAGAGAAAATAGTGTAAAGTTTCAGCTACAGCTATTTTGAATTATTTAGCAATGTCTAATTTCGTCAAGAAAAAACGTTTCCAATTATAGAAATGAGAAAATAAAAACTACGACTACTGTTATAAAAGCTGCCACTACGCCCCGTTTTGGAAATAGTCCGGGCGCAAATGTCATTCTGTGGTCATTTTTGGGTAACAGCCGTGGAAGATGTCTCAATTTCTTCGTTAGGTCTAGCAGAATAAGGATCGTTATTGACTCACCCATTTTCATCATTTTTGAGCATATAACAGGATAAAATTGTAAGTGGATAGGAAAAACAATAATTGTGATGATTTATCATTATTAAAAACATTTAAACTGACAGCTGGATTATTAATTGCAATACTTATTACCCAAAGTAGGAAGACAGTTGGTCTACTGTCTACTGACTTTGCTTATTATCTACACGGCAAAGCCCCCTGCCTATTGTGAAAAGTGAGTAAAAAATAATAATTTACAAAGAATACTAATTTTATTTAAAGAATGTGCTGTATCTAAGAATTGGAATAAAAATTATAACGCTGTAAATGAAATAAGCTAATTGAAGACCTCAGAATCAAGATTTGAACCTCAGATTTGGTACATTTTGGAACATAATATCATCTTCTTCCCCACAGCTCATTTACCTCAACATCATCAATTTTTCTTTTTTTGCTTGCATCTTCCGTAACGCCTACCTCTTTCTGCTTTCGCCACTCATGCAACCTTTCACCACCCTTATTTTCAGGCTTTTAGGCTTTTTACGTAACATGCGTTTTTTGTTCCCCATTATTACAAACTGCACTTAAATTCAAAAAATAAGAACACACTGTTGAACAATAAAACTAAACAAAGTTTAAACACTAAAGATTCAACAAAGACAAACTATGGGTAATTCAACAAATAGATAAACAAAACAGCTTCAACTTCCTATAATTTTCTTCCAATTAAACAACTATTATTGTAAGGAACTGTAAATCACCTCACTCGTGGACGCAGCAGAAGACTAGAGTGAACAACCAAACATAATCCACAAGAAATATTCAGATTTGACATTATGTGAAATTTGAGTTCCCTCCAAAATGGGAGTGAGCAAGCGACCGAGCGTGCTACTATCTTACGGCAGTCTGCTGAACTACTACGACAAACCAACCGTCACACTCAGTGGTCCTTTCAGTCAAGTCATGCATTACTTTTGGAATCTCTCACGTCTACAGTTTACATCGGATCTTGTTGAAAAGAATTGCATTGGATAAAGAATTTAATTGAGCAAGGCATGTGTGTTTTCAAATTTCAAATATTCCTTCCAAAACCCTAGAAAAAAATTTTAAACTCTGAAAAGTTTATTTTTGATTCAATTATAGGAAGTAGTTTTAAAATAAAAAAATTAACAAATACATGCTTTGAAGAATTTTATTCTGTTTCCAATGATGTATAATACGTAAATTTCCGTCCATAAATAACGACGCTAAACGTTCCAAAAGATAACATTGATCTAATGGGACATTCAATCCAATATGGCGGTAGATGTCCCACACTCTTAAACCAGTTTCTTCTTAAAATAAAAAATCTTGTTTATTTTCAAGTTTTGAGTAATATTTGGAAAATAATAATCAAGTAATTGAAAAAAATGTCATTATAACTAAGACAATGCCATACATACAATCACAATATCATACAATGACGATAATAATGTATTCAGGGTGAGCCACAAATGGCGAACACGTGCTCTGAACATATTGTATTTAAGAATATGAACACTCG
Source organism: Nilaparvata lugens (assembly GCF_014356525.2). Classification (NCBI taxonomy): domain Eukaryota; kingdom Metazoa; phylum Arthropoda; class Insecta; order Hemiptera; family Delphacidae; genus Nilaparvata; species Nilaparvata lugens. The sequence goes on along the minus strand of NC_052504.1, from coordinate 64,640,567 downwards.
AAGAGCTAGAATAATAAAAAGAACCGTTTCTCGAAACTATTGAGAATGCATTTGAATAGCCTACCTAGCCAGATGACTGGGGTTATTATTCTTTTCAAAGTAGTTTGAGACAAAATTATTCTGTCATAGAGAATTGCTAACAATATATGATAACAGTAACGTCAGTCACTGACACGTCTACAATAGAAACCACATGGTCCACTGTGCTTTGTGTCAACCCTTGTATATATCTATAGCATAAGTTGATGGCAGGTAATGAAGATTGTGAATAGCAATATAGATATATAGTTAGGAGAGAAGTAAATATAGATATGTAGTTTCCAATGTAACCACGTGATCATCATATGCTACAATTTTACCACGTGGTCAGCATATGAATATTATTGAAGCAATTATTTGATGATCAATTATTTGAATGGTGATCACACAAAACCATAAATATGAAACGAGTACATGTTTATAAAAACTAGGGCGTGAAGTAGATTAGGCTATATGTATAAAGTATTCAACAAATATAATATTGTACAATAAATTATAATTTAATAATTATTATAAGCTAATTAAGTTAGTTGAATCCGAATTCATAGGCTAAGGACAAATTTGTAAATAGAGGTGTTCAATATTTTGATTTTATTACTTATTTTCAAGTAACCTGATAAAAGTAATAATAACTGTTTGTTAAATTTTGTTGTTTAAAATTAAACTTGAACTGTTGTACTTTCAAAAAACTTAATCATCTTGTATTTATATCTAATCATTACTATATTTTTGATCAATTTTTTATAAATTCATATAAATTTAAAGTTCAATAATAAATTCATAATTAACCTTTGTTTTGCCTTTCACTTTATACATTCCCTTACACACGACCCTGATCTATCTATCTTTATCTTTTTCTTCAATACTATTATTAGTTCAGTGAGTGAAATATAAGTATCCACACAGTGAGTGAAGTTACAGTAAAGTAATTAATTTTATCAAATCAATTCAATTTCATTAGTTTAATTTTATCAATTCATAGTAATTGATTGGCGCCGGGCAAAATACCGTATAGAGTGAGGGAGTTCGAAACCCACTCTAAACAAAGACCGACAGTGGAAAGAGTTCAAAATTGGCGCCCAACGTGGGGCCAGATTCTAAGTTAATCTGCTGAAGTGTATCAAGTGAAAGTGCATAATAGTGAATTGGTATATATAATCACCTCCATTTGTGTGAAATTCTTATTGAGTGGGCTACAGAAGTGTGATAATTATTATTATTAGTATTGCCAGGTGGGAAAGTTATCTGTTTAAATTCTTCAAATTCTCAGTGTTTAACCTATTCACTTGATTATTTTGTATGTAAATTTTTGAATTCGTATTTGGTGCGCTCAACCATATGTAGATTTCTATATAGGTTATAAGAAAGTTGATATTATTTATTCTCATTCAATATTACTTTAGGGGTAGGTTCATTTTAAAAGTCTGTTATTTGGGTTTAATCAATCATTCAGTAGGCTATGTTATTTTGATGAATATAGTTTTGGGTTATATTAGTAGAATTGGGTATAGAAGTAGAGAATTGGAAGCTCTGAGTATAGTGTCATTTACATCTTTTGTATATTGTTTTATCCAGTCAAGCATCATAGAAATCTAATTTTGAATTTTTTATTTGTGGGTGTAGTTTATTAAACAGTATTTTAATCTTCTGTATGAACATTATTTGGGTCATGTATGAGCTTTGTGATAAGTAGGATTAGTAATAGGTTCGTAGTATAGGTTACCTATGTCAGGATATTTTCTTAGAAATAGGGTTGTAAACACACTTCAATCAGACACAATGGCAACAAATGAGAGCAGCACAACAAATTTCGAAAGCAGTGAGGGCAGCACAGACAACACCATCGAGACCAGTGAAAGTCACGAGCAATATTCACCGGAGATGTTACCGAATTCTGACGCATTAAATCAACCTGGTGACTCTCACAACGACCAAGAACAAATTCCAAGTGAAAAAAGCTGTAGAGTAGGACTATCAGGGAAAGAAATGGACAAGATTTTCAACTTATTAACAAGTATGAGGGAAGATATGGGTGCCAGTTTCGAAGAAAGCCGGACAAGTATGAGCAAGCAATTCGAAGAAAACAGTAAGAAATTGGAAGAAAACAGTGAGAAATTGGAAGAAAACAATAAGAAATTGGAAGAAAACAGTAAGAATTGGAAGAGAATAAGAAATAAATGAACGAAAAGTTAGAAAGGTTAAGTAGCAATGTAGAACAGCTGGAGAGAAGATTTGAGAAGAAAATGGAGGAAAAAACTAAAGAGATTTGTGGTGAGATAGCAATGAAAATAACAGCAGTTGAGAAAAACGTCGAAAGAATAGATAAGAGACTTTCAACAGAGATCGCATCGGTGAGAAAGGAGCTATCAGAGAAATCAGGTGGAATGGATAATGCAGCCTTTAAAAGATTTGAGGAGCAGCTCGCAGAATTTTACAGAGAGAAGGAAAGGATGAAAACGGAATTCGAGAAGGCCAGGGCACAACCAATTATCGTCAACACCAGCTGTAGGGGATTGGATGAAGTGCCAAAATTTGAGAAATATCTGGAGAATCCTATGCAATTTTTGATTAAGTTGAAAGAGTATTTGAGGCGTAGTGGGAAAATTAACTGGAGTGAGCAATCAAGCATCATTGAAAAGTCATTTGATAGTCAACACTCAGCATGGTGGATGATTATTCAGGCTAGCATTGACTCTTTAGAACAATTTGAGGAGCATTTCACTAATAAATTCTGGAGCCAACTCATTCAAGATTCAGTGCGAGAGAGATTGAGAACCGGAAAATTAATTAGAGGGAGGAAGTTAAACGCAAGTGAGTACTTCATAAAGCAGATGCTCATAGCAAGGAATTTGACACCGGCACTCTCGGATGAAGAAATTATAATGAAACTAGTCAAACACTATGGAACTGGACTGGAAACAGCTAGATTCAATAGGAATGTTAAGACAGTGCCCGAGATGGAAAAACTATTGGAAGAATGGAGTGTGCAAAATATCGATGTTGAAAAGAATGAATTAAGGGAGAAGCGAGAACAAAAAGAGAAGAATGTATGGGTAAAAAGAGAAGAGAGAAAAAGTCCGCAAATGCAAAGGAGAGAGCAGGAGATTGGTAACGGACAGCAGCGTTGGGACAACAATCTGACTTTCAACGGCGATAAGGGAAGAGATTGAGGGAAGAGATTCATTCGAGATGGAAAATGGAATAGCGACCAGAATGCTTATTGGCAGAACACCAATTCGTCACCAAATGTGAATTGGAGGAGGAGAGACGTGAATCAACCACAGCCACGCAGTCAGCCGAGTCCAACAGGAGAGAAAGGAGAAAAACGGTATCATAAACACGAAAATGCTATAGAGGAGCTTCATGAAGGAAAACAGAGTCAACAGTTTGAAGAAAGGAATCCACAAATGAAGAGAAGCCGATATGGAAACGATAATTTCGGATCAAGGGGAGCAATCAATCATGAGAACTACTCGCAGAGAAGTAAGGCTGATGAAAATGGAAACACCTTTGAACGGAATACAAACTGGAATAGAGGAGGACAGAATGACTACCGACAAAGAGGATTGTCTACAGATGATAATTGGAGGAGAGTGAAGAAAAATATGGAAGATAATAATCAAATCGTTAACTAATTATTATCTGGAATGATTTTCGACTGGGGAACTGTAAATATACGGAATAGTGTAAATAGATAGTATTGAAGAAATTATAATAGACTAGGCCAATTAGGGAATAGATAGTTGCCTGTGAACAATCGATAAACAATGAAGGGAGAAGGACAACAAATGACTCACAAGAAGGACAAAATGAAAGTGTAAGGGCTAGAGTAGAAAGAGAAAGTGGTAACACCTGCGAGATGAGCGAGAGACATGAGAAGGAGTGAGATGGAGAATGTATTGTTCACGGAGTAAACAAGCCAGTAAGCATTGTGCGGAATTCACACAAGGGGTGGATTGAGTAGCCTTATTGTGTGAAGGATGCACCATGCTGAAAAACTTAACTGTAAATATGTGTAGCTGGTAGTATTAATTGTACAGTACAGTATGATGAGGAAAGATAGAAACAAACGAGACGGAAAAAAATGGAGCAGCTGACTAAGTTGACATTATCAGATTACGAGAGTCACTAGGCTAACGGCCAGTCAGAATTCCACGTAACATGCAGCATCCAATGATCTGGTTGTACCGCGATGGAGAACTACAGTGATCTTCAAACTTCTAGACCGTCCATATAATGAACTCATCTTGTGTTGTCTGAAGTGTGAGAACATTAATTGCATTACGTAGTTTACTCTTAATAACCATCCTTTTAGTGTTAATGTCGCAAAGACTAAACTCATGTTTCATTTAGTATTTGCTCTTGAGAGGGGGGTTTTGAGCCACAAATGGCAAACACGTGCTCTGAACATATTGTATTTAAGAATATGAACGCTCGAATAGCTAGAATAATAAAAAGAACCGTTTCTCGAAACTATTGAGAATGCATTTGAATAGCCTACCTAGCCAGATGACTGGGGTTATTATTCTTTTCAAAGTAGTTTGAGACAAAATCATTCTGTCATAGAGAATTGCTAACAATATATGATAACAGTAACGTCAGTCACTGACACGTCTACAATAGAAACCACATGGTCCACTGTGCTTTGTGTCAACCCTTGTATATATCTATAGCATAAGTTGATGGCAGGTAAATGAAGATTGTGAATAGCAATATAGATATATAGTTAGGAGAGAAGTAAATATAGATATGTAGTTTTCAATGTAACCATGTGATCATCATATGCTACAATTTTACCACGTGGTCAGCATATGAATATTATTGAAGCAATTATTTGATGATCAATTATTTGAATGGTGATCACACAAAACCATAAATATGAAACGAGTACATGTTTATAAAAACTATGGCGTGAAGTAGATTAGGCTATATGTATAAAGTATTCAACAAATATAATGTTGTACAATAAATTATAATTTAATAATTATTATAAGCTAATTAAGTTAGTTGAATCCGAATTCATAGGCTAAGGACAAATTTGTAAATAGAATAAATTAGGTATATTTGATTGAAACATGTTGACAATGAGTATAAGAAACCTGCTTAATTAATTAAGTAGTAATTAGTTGGTATCAACAGATCAACAGCGGAGATGAGAGGATCATTTTTGGAACTGGAGGCAGCAGCCAGGAGGGTGGGCCTTGAAATAAATGCAGGCAAGACAAAGGTCATGGTGGCATCCACATCTGAGGCACAAACTCGTGGAATAGGAAGCAGCATATCTATCGGGAATCACAACTTTGAGGTAGTGCAAGAATTCAGGTATTTAGGCTCCCATGTCAATAGGAATAATGACTCCAGCACGGAAATAAAAAAGAGAATAATTCTGGCAAACGGATGCTACTTTGGTATGGCTAAGTATCTGAAAAGTAAAATTCTCAGCAGAGCAACGAAAATCAAGCTGTACAAGTCACTCATCGTGCCAGTGCTCATTTATGGTAGTGAAACTTGGACCATGACAAGGCAAGATGAGGGTCTGCTCAGGAGATTTGAGAGAAAAATCCTGAGAAGGATATTTGGAGCCATTAAGGAAGGAGATGCTTATCGACAGCGACATAATGCTGAGCTGTATGATCTGTATGGGAACAAGGATATAGTTATGGCTATCAAGCTGGGAAGATTGCGATGGGCCGGACATGTGATCTGGGCAGATGACAACTCACCTATTAAGCAAATCCTACAGGCAAAGCCAGAAGGGAAACGTCGACCAGGGAGGCCGCGCCTGAGGTGGTTAGATGTGGTGGATCGGGATGCTGGAGCGGCCGGACTGAGAGGATGGAGACAATTGGCACGGAATAGAGATGATTGGAGGCTTAGGCTTGGGGAGGCCAGGACCCTTGAAGGGTTGTCGCGCCAGTGATGATGATGAATTAGTTGGTATCTTATTAATTTGATTTATTCAACTCGATTGTAATGATGTACTGTATGACATTGTATTTTATTCATTTCATGTATTTATTATTGAAGTATTCGCCATATTAGATTTATAAGATTGATTACTGTATTAATCAAATCAATGCATTCAATTGTCAGTATCCAAACTTTAGAGTTTAAATATTGGTAAAATGTATGATATCATTTGTTTTAATAATGAAGGGGAGCCATAGTTTAAAATGATATAACATAATAAACATTATAGTAAATTTAAATTGATATTTGAATTCAATTTGTAAGCAGAATATTAGCTGAAGAGTTTGAGTGTAGGCGGAGCTAGAGGGCGAAGGGTGATGAGGGGTGGAAAATCGTGGTTCTAGTATATAAACAGGCAGACCATGCCTTGCAAGTTAGTGGCAGTTTAGTGGCAGTTAGTTGCTGTTAGTTGCTGTGAGTCTCTTGGATTTTGGACAGTGTTCAGTGTAGGAGTGAGTTTTTGGTTTCAGACTTCAATTATCCTATAGGGAATTGACTGAGCCAGGTAAAGATTGTATTTAGAATTTTCAATTTTTCTCATTTCAAATCCACACCACCCCACCCTAAAAAGCCCAAATAACTATATCAAATTACATAGCATCAAAGTAAACAGCAAATTTAATTATTTAGCTCTTCTAAATACAAATCTGTAGATACAGTTTTAATTAACTTCTTGAAGCTTACAGTTGAAATTTTCTTCTAAGCACAAATAATAGTTTTTTTAAAGCAAGGCTCCCCTAATCATATTCATTCTTTAAAATTTATCAATTCTCTTATTTTTGACTATAATCGTATTTTTAACTAGAGGTGTTCAATATTTTGATTTTATTACTTATTTTTCAAGTAACCTGATAAAAGTAATAATAACTGTTTGTTAAATTTTGTTGTTTAAAATTAAACTTGAACTGTTGTACTTTCAAAAAACTTAATCATCTTGTATTTATATCTAATCATTACTATATTTTTGATCAATTTTTTATAAATTCATATAAATTTAAAGTTCAATAATAAATTCATAATTAACCTTTGTTTTGCCTTTCACTTTATACATTCCCTTACACACGACCCTGATCTATCTATCTTTATCTTTTTCTTCAATACTATTATTAGTTCAGTGAGTGAAATATAAGTATCCACACAGTGAGTGAAGTTACAGTAAAGTAATTATTTTATCAAATCAATTCAATTTCATTAGTTTAATTTTATCAATTCATAGTAATTGATTGGCGCCGGGCAAAATACTGTATAGAGTGAGGGAGTTCGAAACCCACTCTAAACAAAGACCGACAGTGGAAAGAGTTCAAGGGATATAAAAATCCATGATTCTATAAATACCCAATTTAACGGGGTATTACCCTGGGTATTTACCCCAAGTTTTGAATACCCGGGTATTTTACATCACTAATTCCACATGCCACCAGGCGCGCTTCTGAAGGTTATTCAGTTTGTGCTGTACAAGCATGTGTGCATTACTTATCAGCCTGCCTTCGTATTTTTTGCATTTATTTTTCATTGTACGAGTACTCAGTCCAGTCATGAAGGGTTATTGAGGAAAAAGTTTGAAAGATAATTTTTTACCCCGCAGCTGTGTTTAGGCATAGAGAAACGATAGCGTAAGTAGATATCCCATGGTATAGTATAGGGCGTTTATGTCGCAACTTTTACTGTTATCCCAAGCTGATAGTTCACGTAGTTCTTTCCTATTCAGCTGTGTGACGCTGGTAGTCTCTCAAATTGTGCCGTTCATACACTCTCATCCCAACAAAACAGTAAAAATTGACAGTAATCGGCTTGAGATAACAGTAAAAGTTGCGACATAAATTCCCTATACCATGGGATATCTACTTATGCTATCGTTTCTCTATGGTTTAGGGTAGTAGGGAGGTAAACATAATATCAAAAGTCCCCACCCCTACATCCTGTGCTAAGAGGGTGGTGGTGGCTCAAAGTTACTATTTTTTGTATGCTTCTATCTTGGAACTATGCTTCTTACAGACATGATTATTCAGTACAATTTGAAACTTATAAAATATCCTACAACATGCATTTGACCACTTTCACCATATATTATCTTTTATAGTTTTTGAGATGTCAAATTTTTGAAAAAAACACGTTTGCATCTAATTGTTTGCTCTTTTTGACCTTATGCCTTTTGAACTATTGATTTAAAAAATGTAATGCTGATAATGAGCTTATAGTGCATTAAATTCCCTTTAATTTTATGTATTATTACAATATTTTACGCAATTTCTTAAAACCGTTGCAACAGTTTTATCGTTGAGTGTGAAATCTCCACTTTTACAACAATAGATCAATTATTGACAAGGAATTTGGAGGTAATGTTTTGAACCGATGAGGCTGATTTAAAAGTTTCATTTTTATAGTTTTTGCACGCTCATATCAAGGGAACAGTGCGTTCTATCTATATGACAAACCATGCAAAGATGAAGCTTGATAAATTTCCAGAGTTTTGTGATATCTTCAATAGTTTCCGCGATAACTGCTCTTGAAACTGAGATATTTTAAAACAAAGGTTTTTGATCCACCTTTTGCACTTTCAATGCTTATAACTATCCAACAATGCTTAAACCAAATGTATACTAAGAGTAGGGTTGAAGAGCATTAAATTCTCTTTAATTTGATGAATCATTTCACTATTTTATGCTTTCCTTCAATTGTTAGTGTAGGGGGTGAAATATTCAATTTAGCAACAATAGATCATTCGACAAAGAAATTTGAAGGAAATGTCTGGAGCATAATTTTTGTGCAGCTCTGTTTATCGTATTAAGAAGGTAAACATATCATAAGTGCCTATCCAGCTCTTCTGCTAAAATTGTGGATTAGCTGTACTAAGTTGACACTTATCCGTAAGACGCATAGTTGCCGAGATATATGCGAAAAGCCAAAAAATGATTCCATTGAAACACCCCCAGCAGGGGGAGGAGTGGGGACTTTTGATATGTTTACCTCCCGACTACCCGAAACAGAGCTGCAGTGACTAAAATTGTCTTCTAAACATTTAATACCCTCTTCTTTTGAACATTCATTGCCTGGAGTAACTATTATTATATCAGATATGTCTCATTCTGGAATTTTTCTGTGTGCTTTTTTTCTATGTTTGTTTCAAAAAATAAGTAACATTTTGTTTGTTTCAGGCTGCTTTGATAATGCAGGTATTGCAACTATCAGAAGAGCAGATAGCCATGCTTCCGCCAGAGCAACGTCAAAGTATATTGGTGCTCAAAGAGCAAATAGCAAAGAGCACACATCGCTAGATAGTTTTGTGAAAGAAATATTTTTCCCATATCCTATTCTACAGTTGACTTGATATTGGATTTTATTTGTAACTTATAAAATTAAAAACTAATCCCTTCTTTCAGCTGTAACGTGTTCATTTCTTACTGCACCCCAAATTCAGGAAATTCTCAAATTCCATATCCAACCAAACAGGATATCCTTTCTTATGTTAGGAATGAAATAATTCTTTATTAGGCGGAGTTAGGACTTTAAAGTAATCTCTACCACTACCACTCAACCTCGATGTTATCATAGCAAGATAGAAAATATCCTGTAAAAGTGGGGTATTATATGTTCAATTTGCTTATACTAAAATTTGCAATACAAGATCAAAATCAACCTTCAGAACGATCAACAACCCAACCTTCTACATCCAAGATAGTTTTGTTCGAAGTATTATTAAATATTGAAGTAAAACAATTTAAGTGTAACAAATTTGAATTTCTCACGCTAGGTTTCTTGCCATAGAAAGAGGTCTGGACACACAGCCAGTATTGTTTACTTGCTCATAGCCTGAGCTGATGACCAGCGGATAACGTGCTATTAGTATGAGGAATAAAGTGTAGTCTTATACTATAGCATAGCCTATTTGTTCGATACAATACATCCTATTGTATAGAAATATCTCCCGACTGAGGACTCAATTTTGTTTTTGTTCAGTCCACACAAAATTTGATGTTCGAAATTCAAATTCATTTTTCGACTCTCCACTTTCAAGCACAAACGGTTCAAGGCGCTCTGCTCATTCCAAAGTCTTGGAGGCAAATGCCCAGCTTTAGTAGCGGATGTTAGCTGACATCAAGCAGTCAGTGGGACCAAACTGCACGCGCTCCCCTCCCTTTCTCAGGAAAAAGTCTTGAAACTTTTGTTACAGACCCTTTAACTATCGATAAGCAACTCAATGTAAGACTCTAGTTATTTTATTTAATAAATTTACCAGAGGAGGCAATGTAGTTTTCCATCCATTGTTGAAAGCCAACTCGATTTTTGAGGAATATTAATTTTTTTAAAGATTGAGTTCTCTATAAAAATGATCGTTTGCACTTTTCTATAGAAAAACCCCTTTGTGCTGGAGGTTTCACAAGTTCTGAAATTAGATTAGATTTTAAATTCTGAGTAGTGAACCCTAAAGTAGGGAGTTCATTGATAAAAGTATACACTTGATGGAATTTTATACTAAAAAAAGCAAAGGTACAGTGCGAAGAAAGTGCTTTTAATAATAATAATATTTCTGGTACAATGAAAGCAAAATGAAAGTTTTAGCTATAAAACTGTGATTGTTTTATCAAAAACAATATTAGTTAACTGTCAAGTTTTCCTTGAGATTTAATGACTTCATTTCCCTCGATAACTTTCCTTTTCATTATTTCTCTGAATTCCTTGACAGTGATTTTTCGTGGCATTATTTCTGTAACCAAAAATATGAACACATATTAGTAAATAAAGAATATTCTTCAGAATAATAAATTAAAAATTGAAATTCTATGTTAAAACATATTAATTCGCTACAGAAATAGAGTTGAATTACGAAGACCTAGGCTTGAACACCGGACTTAAAGGAGCTGATTGAGTTGGCGTTCGGGAATCAGCTGATATTCAGCCAATCGGAGAGCTTTCTGCCGTTCGACTCGTCCGCCGCCAGTGCAAAAACGCCTGAGAAAACGCTTCATGTGGCTTTAAAACGATTTAAAAATTATCTGAAAATCAGTCTGATCACATTTTACTTTCCTTGCCCTATTACCATAGGTAAGGAAAGTATTGCTTTCCGAAAAAAATTGAGGTACCCCAATTTCTAAATTTCTATACGTTTCAAGGTCCCCTGAGTCCAAAAAAGTGGTTTTTGGGTATTGGTGTGTGTGTATGTGTATGTGCGTCTGTGTACACGATATCTCATCTCCCAATTAACGGAATGACTTGAAATTTGGAACTTAAGGATCCGACACGAACAATTTCGATCTAATGCAATTCAAGATGGCGGATAAAATGGTGAAAATGTTGTCAAAAACAGGATTTTTCGCGATTTTCTCGAAAACGGCTCCAATGATTTTGATCAAATTCATACCTAAAATAGTCATTGATGAACTCTATCAACTGCCACAAGTCCCATATCTGTAAAAATTCCAGAAGCTCCGCCCCATCTATGCAAGGTATACAATTTAAACAAAAAAATCCAAGTGGAAAAGATTGAGCATGAAAATTTCTTTAATTATTAATGTTCAGTAAGATTTTCACCTAAAATTGAAAATAAGCTCGAAATTCGAGAAATTGTTATCATTTCAATTACAAACTGTTGATTCTATTAAATCATTCACTATGAAGAGATAGCAGACTTCGTGTGTCTCCAGCCTTATTGCCCTGTCACCAACTGGCTTGGATCTTTGAATAGTAGACTTGAGATGCGCAGGAACACTAGCGTCAGGTGATAAATTTTCATAACGGCAAGGAAAGTTGTGTGGGTGCGCCACACCAGATTTTTAAAATATGTTTCACAAAACATTACCAGATTGAATGCCAATATGAGACAAGCTATTAGTGCATGCAAATACAAGCTACAAGTTACTTAACGATATTTAGCAACTGTTCACGACTGAAAGTCAAAACGGTCTAATCTGAAGCGTTACGTTACCATCCCTGTGACTTGACTCCTGGTGACGTCAGAGGCAAACTCACTACGCGTTATTCACAGCTCCCACGGAGCGTATTCCAACCCTCGTCTCACTTATTTTGGGAATACAGCTTGATGCCGCAGCCACATATTGGTCCAGTCGCTGGCCCAGCTTAGTAACCCAATGAAGGCCACTGGAGGTCAGCGTTGGCAAACCTCCCAACCTCACACTGGCGCTGGTCGATATTGGCCATAGGGCCAACATGTAGATGTGGCATTACATGTGAGATACTTCGCGGAAAAGGGCGGTTATGATGGTCCATTATTGACTACTACAAATCTACTGAAGTGATCTGAGGAGTAATAAATTTTCCGATGTAAGCTTCTAATATTGGAAAACTCAATTTTCTTCAAAACGTTGGAATAAATTATGTTTGGTATTGAAAATCAAGGAATTTAATGAGTAAAAATTAAACTCTAGTAAAGTCATATATTTTACACTGCCAGATATAAGTAAGTTCAAATGTAAAAAGAGGTAAATGTACATGTAAAAAAATATAAATGTAAAAATATTATACAAACCTCTAAGAAACTGCATATTATCAGTTGTTTGGACAACTTCTGCCAGATTATTGTATTCCAAAGAATCTTTTGATTTTCCAACCTTGTAAGCCATCTGAGATATGTATTGGATGAATAGCTCCTGGAAGTTTGAAAACATTCAAGAATTAAAGATGTTTTGCCAAAAAATTAAATATTATTACACAATATATTTTACACAAAATCAGCAGATTACAATTAATTTATTCAAGACCTAACAAACATTCAAGACTTTACATAGGAAAGAACATGAAAGCAAAGAAGTACTGAAAAGTACATGAATAACCATCAACATGTATATATGTACTCACATCAATCAATCAATAATTTTACTCAATTCAACACAAAATACATAAAAGAAATAAAATACTAACTACGATTCATAACTAACGAATAAACGAATGTAATGAATTTATAGGTGATGAGCTCCAGCTGTGGCGGCTTGAGTCATCACTAAGGAATTGCACATTTGCGTTTTTCCTAGCCGCGGCTTTAGATGGTCATGCGATACAGGATTTCGATGAAGAATTTCAAGAGAAAATTAATGGCGAAAACCGCACATCGATATACCAAACCGTTTCAAAGATATACTAGATAGTAAACCCAGCTGTTACATCAGCTTCACTATCCATATCTTTATAATTTAGACAGACCTAAATGCTGGGCGTGCAGTGAAGAAGGGCATTTTGCCAGAAACTGTCCATATATTTATCGGCGAAAACATGAACAAATAACTCATCATGGAAAAAATGTTGAACCCAGAATGATAAATGTAAACACTGTGCGAAGAGTAGAACACAGACCAAGACAACTTTCTGACCCCGAATCGGAAGGAGAACATTCCTCTCACTCATCAGAAAGTGGAAATAGTAGTACATACGAGGAGCAGTACAGAAAATATTCGAAAAAAGATTGGCCCAAACTAAGAGGAATTGATAAGAAGCCAAATAAAAATGAGAAACAAGAATGAGGATGTGGTTCAAGGAATATAGGCAGCAAGAATACACGAAGAGTGTGCTTGAAGGGTGAGTTGCCTGTATTTTTTGTAAAGGACTGGAATGTTAATTGCTTGTTGGACACAGGATCAGATAGTACATTGATATCTGAAAGAGCATTGAGAAAAAGTAGCTTAATTATTGAAAGATGCTTCTGTCAAATGTTTACATTGACTGGAAATAGGGCTCTGAATTATTTATTTAGCATATGGAATTTTTTTTGTCAATTTTTTAAAATTTCACACTTTTATAAGTGCACGTCGAGGGATGAAATATACTGTATTGCCTGGGGACTGGCTACAGTGAAGTCGTTAGCCTCGCCCAGGTAGGCACTAAAAGACGTTGAATCCAAATCTGAAATAACAATTTCTCCATCACCATTTTTACGTAATTCAGGTTTTTGAAGTGGAGAATAAAATGCTTGCCAGCCCAGTCGTAAAGAAAGTGGCGGCTGACTTGCGATAAGCAGAGAGTTAGCAAATAGTGAGCGGGTTTGCTATGCTGTAATGTGCAACGCTCCGCCTAGAACCAATATACTTCTAAAAACGACATTGTCGTCACGACAGTGATCTTGTAGTCACCCTGGCCGTAAAAACGCTACTAGATGATAGCAAAGGCTCAACTCACACGACTCAGGTCGAGACGAGACTCGACTCTAGTCGAGAGCATTACAAATGGTGACACTCAGACCAGTCGATTCTAGACTCTGCGCGACGTCACCATTTGAAAACAAATGCTCTCGACTAGAGTCGAGTATCTTCTCGACCTGAGTCGCGTAAGTGTGAGTTGAGCCTTAATGCAAGTTGAGACTTATTCGTACATCCAATAAATCAGCATAAATATAACGGTTCACTATGAAATTATTTCAAGTCAAGTAAGAAGGGGCTAAGCATGCACTAATCAATTAAAACATGTACTATTGCACTGCTACTTGCCCCATAACAACTTATTACACTAGAATGTAACAATATTTTGGAAGAAGGCAAAGTAAGATGACTACAAATAACTTTGTCTAAAACATGAGTTAGAAATATATGTGATTTTAGCCTGATCAATATTATTGAGTGATTTATTCTGTCACAAAGTGAATTTTGTGATGAAAGGAGAATTGTTATTTGGTATAGGATTCGGATAATTTTCTTTATTTTAGAGGAGGAATAAGGCCGACAGTCGAATTTATTTTATCAGGCTTGGAGTCGAGCGTATACATCATCATCATTGTCAGCAACCCAGCAGATTATCATCAGGGGATTCATCTTTTCTATTGACATCATACTCTGTAATAGTGTGAATATTGAGTGGGTATTATTGTAGATGTTTTTGTGTATCTTATATTGTTTTTCAGGTTTTTGAACTGAAATGAACTTTGATTCTAACTGTATGGTGAACCCTGCGTTTTTAGTGTGAGAATTGACTGTCTTGTTTGAATTTGCTAACTTGTTGCTTAGTTGTCGAAATTAAAGCAATTTTCGTGCATTTTTCAAATACAGTTTCAATTTCATGTCGAAAAAGCCACTGTATTTGAAGATTGTACGAGCATTGACCTTTTTGCAGCTTTGGCTTTTCCACTGGAAGTTATGCTCAACGCTCGTGGAGGGGGAATAATTTTCAGTGAAAGGGCCACAGTTCGAATTGAAACGTAACCGGGAAAACATGTAACGGTGTGTGAGCCTCGGTCCTCTGAATGGATCTGTTTTCCATTCAGAGGGACAAATTGACAAGTTCTCGTTATATTAATAAATTAATTTTGATTTAGTTTGAAGAAGAAACCGATAAAATTAGTAGAAGTAGAATTAGGAGATTAATTGCGAGGGTGAATCTGAGTAAAGTATAGAGAGTTTTCTTAAATCGTATGTGAGTGTTTCTAAAGAGTCGAAGTTTAAATTGTAGAAATGGTGAGTGCCAAACTTTTGTTGTTTTCGTATTATAGCACAAAATTTATTAACATAGAATGACCGAGGCCCGAATTTAGTAGCAGCAAGTTAGCAAGTTCCCAAAATGTATAGATTAAAAATTGAATATTCCTTCTGTTCTAAATCAATTAATGGAAAATGTTGTATGAGAATTTTACATGTTACATGCCTTTTTTATTAATTCGTTTGATTTAGAATTCAATAAACCTGATGTTAAATCATATTAGTATTTTTAATTGAAGTTCCTGGATCGTAGTTACTATATAGTTGCTAGAATAGGTGACAATTAAATAATGATGATAATCTGTGCATTTAAAGGAACGAATCCACTAAAAGCTCTCAACCAATCAAGGATTCAAACAGAGATTTGATAGCAGTATAATTTTAGTAGATATTATAGAAGAGAAGAAACAACCCCCTCCATTCACATTGGTGGCCAGCGGTGGGATAGTCTGCAAGAATGACTATCGAACCACATGTATTCTTATGTATTTCATATTTTGGAAGACTAACTCAATAGAGACAAATATGTCACCACCGGTTGCAGAAATGATGTCAGGTGTGGTGTAGGGTTAAAAATACCTCCATCGGTTACAACTCTTATCCAGAAATATCCAGATCTTGTTTACAAGTTTTAGGAGCCGTTAATCTAACATGGCAGCAGCAGCAGCCGTATCCTAATCATTCTCATCAAAGGTGATAGTGGTCTATAATAATAGTGTGGTTTTATAATAAGGGGTTAGCGAGATACATAGCTTTGAATATAGAAATTGGCCATTTTTGTATATTGGAATAGGGGCTTAAGCACACTAAACAATACAATTTCCATTTTTCGACCGAATTTGACTTATGATGCATGATTTTGAACCGCCTTGACGAGCCGAGAATGACGTGTAGTACGATGAAATCTGAGCATTGTGTCAAAAGTTATAAGTATTTGAAATTTTGATCCTTGAGATGTCCTTAAGCGCGCCTCTCCACTAGGAAATACTGAAATGAAGTGCATCTAATGGGTATTCTCATAGAACATAATCTCATGAACTTATGTCATTGTACGAAATACCAATGTGAGGACAATGTAGTTGGTGACGATGGTTGAATCTGAAAATAAGGTGTTTTTCACAATACAATGAGCATTGTTGTCAGGTTTACCTGGAAATCTATATGAGATAGAGCACTCTACCTGATCTCAGATTGTAGAGCACAAAAATATGCCCAGAGGGATTTTGAATTATACATCCAAATGGTAAGAATTGGAAGATATTGTTGATCAAAAACTAAAATTCATCAAAATTGATTTTTTTCTTCAAATTTCACTCATTTTTGAAAAATCGTAACTCAGTACTCATTGGGGATAGAGAGTTCCGGATGATCTCATTTCATTTTGTAAGCTAAAAAAAAGGCTAGAGCAAATTTTTCTGTCCGATTACGAGATTTGGCAGAAATAGCTGAAAACTGGAAAATGAGGTTTTTGGGTCACCCTGTATCTAGCACAAGGAAATTTTGCATGAAGAAATTGGTTCTGGACTTCTCTTATGTACCAATAATATATTAAAAAATCAGAACTACAATATAAATTGTAATCACACCCCCTTTTTTATGTCTATATTGACTGGACTAAAATAGAAGATGGAAAGGATATGGAATTCTGTGTAATTCATCGTATATTTCCTGGACCATCTATTGACAATCAACAACTATGAAAACATTAAATTCATCTTTGAAACACTGATTTAACCTACCGGTATATATTTTTATAATTCAACACTTTACTGATATATATTACTACCAATTGATCGAGAATATGTTGCAATGTCGGAATAATAAATGCTGCATGACTAAGCACATAGGAAGTCCGTATTAAGATGTAAATAAAAATATTAATTGTCAGATAAATTTCATTATTCACCAAATAAAGTCAATTGTGACATGAGATACATTGACTTTTGGCGGTACGAAGTTCGCCGGGTAAGCTAGTACTATTAAGTACTAGTACTATAATTTCAGATTAACCCATAAAACAATCTTGATAAACAAATGCATTGCAATAAACCGATCCCGATAAATCCGATACATTGCAGTAATATAAATGCACTGAACACATGCTGGTATTGAGCACATGTTCTAGGAGAATCAAAATATCTTATCCCCGAAATTCACAAGCTGATGTATAGCCAAACTACAAAATATATACACGACCTAGAAGATGAAGAAACCTTAAGGGTTTGAAAGGGTAGGTTATTAGGTGGGGTTTTTTCTTTTGAATGGCAAAATGCTTGTATTATTTAAATGTTTTGATAATTATTGTAAAGCAGAAACAGAAAGCTTGCATATCAGAACATGTTTGTGTCATATAATTTGACTATACTTCACCGTATGATTTTCATGAATGCGATATTCTGCCTACTTTGTACTACAGCCTAAGTCACGGCTGCACTCCCCCCACTCCAATTGCATGCCAACTTAATTTCAATAGATGATTGATCAACCTTCTGTCTACTAACTTTGAGTCAAAAGAGGAGTACCACAAGGGTCAATCCTGGGACCGCTGCTCTTTCTTATATACATAAATGATTTTCCGGATGAATTACAAGAAAACAAGAAGTGTATCCTATTTGCAGACGACACAACTGTACTACTTTCCACAAACAGAAAGGAAAATCGAAACAATATAGTTGACTCAACTCTTACTGAAGCTACCTCAATATGCAATTGAATGAAACTGGCCATAAATAATGAAAATACAGTACACATAAACTTCACCCCAATAAACCAAACCCAGGATTAACCACAAAACAGTAATATACAAACAGTGGAAAGCACAAAGTTCCTTGGTGTAATTATCGACAACCATTTGTCCTGGAGGCACGGACTATTTATGTAAAAAACTCTCCACTCCTATATACGTATTCACAGAATTAGAAATATTGCATATGAGAAGACAGCACTAATCGCATATCACTCATTATTTATGTCACCGTCGCCTGGGGATCATCAGCACAGGGAAATCTCGAGAGAATATTGAGGATACGAAAGAGGGCAGTGCTGATCTTACTAAAGTGAGGTCCAAATTATAATGGCAGTATAAGAACATAGGAGAAAAGGGTTGCCAGATCTCAGCCTTGCCTTCCAAACAGCTGATACTGGTATATCTGATGAATTTAACTGTTCATTATTGTTGAAAATAGTTAATCATGTTTTATTTGTCAAGAAAATATATTTTTTAAAGATGTAATAATAAATTTTTATGATTGAGATTGAATATTTTGTCAATTAGTTGATTTTACATTGTTGATAAACGATGTGGCAACATCTCAAAGCGTGAAAGAGATAGCGCCATCTGCTTTGTTGAATGATAGACAAGGATAGCAACACCTTTGCAAATCACACACTGCCATTATAAAGTGGACCTCGCTATAAGAGAAAACTACTTAGAGCACTGTAAACCAATCTTTAAACAGATAAGTATCCTCACAGTAATCTCGATATACATCCTGGAATCCATCATCCTAGTGGTAAATCAAAGTCCGGCTTTAAGACGAGATAAGTACAGTTATAGAACACGCTACGTGGATGACATAAGCCTTCCCCAGCATCGACTTAAAAAGTATAGTAATCTCCAACCTATTCGGGGGCATACCTGTTTAACCTGCTTCCTGGCTGTTGTTTGACAATGAAATAGACTAAATAATAATATGTGTGATTGGCAAGGCACTGGTGACTCTGTACTGAACTCTGTCTCTGTGAAGTGTGTGTAACATGCCTTAAGTAAAACGTTTGAGTTCAATGTATTGGTTTGACTTTAAAGTAAAAATAAAATCAGTAATAATGTTCAAATAATCGTAATATTTTATTTCTTCACCGATATAACCTTCAACAGGTTATGGGCCCAGGCTGGATCTTTCGTGTGCAAGTAAAAAAAACTTTTTTAACCTAAATACTCTCGTGCAAGACAACAATGGAAGTTCGGAGATTCAACTCTAAAATAGTAATACCGGTGAAGTGATTGAACTCTAGTAAAAACATTAAAAGTAAAAGTAAAATACCCAAAAGTAAAATCAGGTAAGGCAATCGAGTTCAAAGTAAAAATGGCTGGTTCCAGTGATTCGGACTTGGGTATGGTTGGAAAGCTATCCAACGATGAAGACTTTCAAATGTGGAAATTTAAAATTAAAATTTTGTTCGACTCTCAAGGACTTAGTGATATTGTTAATGGAAAAGAATTAAAACCAAACGACCCTAGTAAAGAAAAAGAACTTTCTATTTTCAATTTGAAGGACGCTAAAGCCAAGAAAATAATAATAACTACAATTGACTCAAAACCTTTGAATCACATTTTGAACTGTGAAACTTCATGTGAAATGTTTAAAAAACTGTGTCAAATCTACGAACGTGATGAAAAAGAACAGAAATTTTCTCTAATGCAGGACTTTTTCAATTTTACACTAGAGGCTAATGAAGACATTGCTAGTTTCATCAGCCGTCTGGAAAATTTGACCCATAAATTGAAATCTGTTGGACACGAAATCGATGACGAGATGGTTATTGGCAAAATATTCAGCTCCCTGCCCAGGAAATACACCCACTTTCAAACTTCGTGGGAAGCAACCGCAATTTGTGACAGAAATCTCACAAACCTAACCTCCCGGTTGGTGAATGAAGAACGCAGACTATCTACTGATAAAGGTGATTCTGTGCAACCAGTGGTATTCAAAACATCGGAAATCCAGTGCTACAGATGCAAAAATTATGGACATATTTCCCATGAATGCAGAAATAAAATGAAACAGAAAAGTGGTCTATTCTGTAGTATTTGCAAGAAGAATAATCATGAAGACAAAGACTGTTACTTTCGTAAAAAACAGAATGATAAGAAGAAGAACCAAGTATCCTTTTTAACTACTAATTCTAATGTAAAATACTATGACACTTTCGTAATTGACTCAGGGTCTACTTCACATATGGTAAAATCTAAATCACTATTTGATAGTTCCATTCCAATTAGTTGTAAAGTAGGAGTAGCCAAGGAAAATGAATCAATGTTTGCTCTTGAGGTAGGAAACATCAAATCAGACAAATGCAACTTAAATAATGTTTTATATGTTCCAGAACTTTCTAAAAATTTGTTACCTGTAAGTGCTATCACTGAGAACGATGGTAAGGTCTTATTTAGTGGAAATAGGGTTGAGGTGTTGAAAGACAATGAAGTCATTATGGAAGGCATAAAAAATTCGAATGGTTTGTTTGAAGTTGACTTGAAAATGCATAATTCAAATTCAGTCCATCATGTAATGACTAGCACTATTTCACCCAAGTCTAATGAGTCTAATGAAGTAGAATTATGGCATAGGAAGCTAGGCCACCTTGGTGTAGATAACATGAAAAAGCTCATAAATCTTAGTGAGGGAATGAATATTAAAACTAAAATTGATGACTTTTCAAAAACCCATGTGAAATATGCTTGTCTGCTCGCCAAACAAGGCAACCTTTTAAAACAGTCAGGGAAAGGGCAACAAGACCCCTTGAAATAGTACATACTGATGTTTGTGGGCCTATTACCCCGGTAAGTTGGGACAATAAAAGATACATGGTTACTTTTCTAGATGATTTCACACATTTTGTCATGGTATTTCTTATTCAAAATAAAAGTGAGGTATTTGATATAATGAAACAATTTGTAGCTGAAGTAGAGGCAAAATGGCATTCTAAAATTTCAAAATTTCGGTTTGATAATGGTGGGGAATATTCTAGTAATAAAATCAAGGATTGGTGTCAAAATAGAGGGATTTTCATGGATTTCACCATTCCATACACTCCAGAATTAAATGGAAAGGCAGAAAGAATCAATAGGACATTGCTAGAAAAGGTTAGGGCACTTTTGTTTGATTCAGGATTGAAAAAGGAAATGTGGGGTGAGGCTGTAAGGACAGCAGCTTATATTGTTAATAGAAGCCCAACATGTACTCTTGATTGTACTCCAGCTGAAAAGTGGTACGGTAAAAAACCAGATCTATCAAGACTACAGATTTTTGGAAGTATAGCATACAGTCATGTTGCAGGTAATCTTAAGAAGCTTGACAGTAGAACCAAGAAGCTAACGTTTGTAGGATATTTGCAAAATGGTTATCGGTTGTGGGATGCTGATAAGAGGAAAATAATTGTTTCTAGGGATGTAATTTTTTCAAATGTTGAGCAATCTAACCAAGGTGAAAAGTATTCTGACCCCAAAGTATTCAATATAAATCAAGGCTTTGACATTGAGGGAATCGCAAAAGGTAATGATCCAAACAATGTATTTGAAGAAATTGAAAATGATGGAGTACAAGAAACTGAAATAAATGAAGTTGAAGAAATTGAAAATAATGAAGTAGAAGAAACTGATACAAGTGAAGCTGAGGGTATTGAGATTGAAACAAATGATATTGAAGATGGAATCAATGAAGTAGAAGTAAATGAAGAAAGTGGAGAAGAAATGATGGATGAAAATAATGAAATAAGAGGGAGAGAGAAAAGAGTGATTAAAAAACCAGTGTGGTTGAAAGACTATGAAACCAGTTATCTTAGTCTACAAGTAGATGAGCCTCTTACATTTTCTGAAGCTATGAAATCAAACAATTCTGTAAAGTGGTTGGAGGCAGTAAAAACTGAACTAAATGCTTTGAAAGAGAATAATACTTGGACAGAGGTAGATACTGTACCAGAAAACAAAGAAATTATTGATAGCAAATGGGTATTTAAAATTAAAAATGATGAGAAGGGTAACATTCAGTACAAGGCTAGATTAGTTGCTAGGGGGTTTCAACAAAAGGATAGCATAGATTTAAATGACATTTATGCCCCTGTGGCCAAATTGCCAACTTTTCGGATTTTCATGAGTGTTGCAAATAAATTAGGGTTTCCTGTATATCAGATGGATGTAAAAAATGCTTTCCTTAATGGTGATATCAAAGAAGACGTTTATATGTCATTACCAGAGGGAATAGAAGGATTTAGGAATAAGGTTTGTAAACTTAAGAAGTCAATTTATGGTCTGAAGAAATCTCCAAAAGATTGGAATTCTAAATTTGATTCTGTAATGAAAATGAACAATTTTACTAGGTCTAAAAATGATTATTGCTTGTATTCTAAAATTGTGGAGGGTAAAAAGGTATTTCTATTATTGTATGTAGATGACATACTTATTTTTGGTTCAGATGAGAATGATGTTTCAAGATTGAAATCAGTCTTACAAGAAAATTTCAAGATGAAAGACTTGGGCTTAGTTTCTAATTTCTTGGGAATTAATGTCAAACAAGATATTGAGAAGGGGGTAACTGTTATTAGTCAGAAGGAGTATCTCAAACATGTATTGGAAAAATTCAACATGCAGGATTGTAAGCCAATGGACACTCCCATGGATAAAAATTTCAACTTTGAATTATTGACTAGAGATAAGTCAGAGTCTGTAGAAATAGAAAAGAAATGTCGTAGACTAATTGGTTGTCTTATGTATGCTGTTGTAGGATCTAGACCTGATTTGTGTTGTACTGTATCTTTCTTGAGTCGATTCCAAAGTTGTGCCAGTGAAATGTTGTATAAAAATTTAAAACGTGTATTGAGATATGTAAAATGTACTTTAGATTTAGAGCTAGTATATAAGAGAGAATTGAATGATGATATGATTGTAGGCTATGTAGATGCAAACTGGGGTGGTGATTTAGAGAGAAGATCAACCTCAGGTTATTGCTTCAAGGTTTTTGGTAATACTATTTCTTGGTGTACCAAGAAGCAACAGAGTGTTTCATTATCTAGCACAGAAGCTGAGTATGTTGCTTTGAGCCAAGCTGCAAGCGAGGCTTGTTGGATAAAAGGAATTTTAATTGATTTTTGTGTTGTTGAAAATAAGAAAACTTGTATTTTGTTGTTTGAAGACAATCAGTCTGCTATCAAAATAGCTCATAATCCTGAGCATCATAAAAAAATGAAACATGTAGATATAAGGTATCATTTTGTAAGAGAGAAAATTTCTGAAGGTGTTATTCAAGTTGAGTATTTAAAATCCTCAGATCAGATTGCTGACATTTTCACAAAACCCTTGGGAAAGGAACTTTTTGTCAAGTTTAGAAATAATATTTTTTAATAATTAAGATGTTTTGAACTATGTTAATTTTCTTATAACTTACTTTGTTTTTTGATTGATAAATTTTTTTTGGGTTATTTCATTGAGGGGGCGTGTTGTTTGACAATGAAATAGACTAAATAATAATATGTGTGATTGGCAAGGCACTGGTGACTCTGTACTGAACTCTGTCTCTGTGAAGTGTGTGTAACATGCCTTAAGTAAAACGTTTGAGTTCAATGTATTGGTTTGACTTTAAAGTAAAAATAAAATCAGTAATAATGTTCAAATAATCGTAATATTTTATTTCTTCACCGATATAACCTTCAACACTGGCAACATAAAATCCCTAGCGAATGGCAACAACTTCATGAGAAGCCTAAAACAATACCTGATGGACAGACCAAACTATAGCATTACAGAATTCATTGATGACCACACTTTCTCACACCTTAAATAAAGGTGAACACCGACACCCTCATGATGGGACGAAAAGGACGATTCCCCGGTCAAGCAGACAAAAGAAGTAACAAGTAATAATATTTAGAACAGATAAAAATAACTCTATTATCGTTAGTTACTTACTGTGGCCCGAATAACTAATAACAGAGAATCCTGACTAATGTTTTCAACATCAGGTGAGCTTTTCATAATAGTTCGAACTCTCGACAGTGGCAGTACAGTCTCTTTACTTTTATTGACAGGAGATTTGTTCATAGTCATTGTTGTTGTGCAAATTCTGTTTAATTACAGTATCACAAAAATTGGAAATACTTGAAACAAAATCACGAGATTACAGTACACCAAATTAAAATAGACAAGTATAAAGTAAAGGTTATGTTATGAAAGTTTCATGTTCCCTGTTCCCTCGCTCTTTCAAGAGAGGCTCGCTGTGGAACTGTTCCTTTCTACTGCGCAAGCGTATTATCTGTTTGAGTAACACATTCGTTGGAGCAGTTTATTACCTGCTACTTGAAAAAATAACTGTTACTTTGTTTTCATGTTTGAGTATGTGAACGAACAAGGAGGATCGTGGAGACGAAATAATAGGCTATCCCATTGGTACACTCTGACACCACTTTTTTCCCGCGCTAGCCATCTTGGATTAACCATAATTCAAATTATGTCATTCCAATTTATGCATTTTCTCATCATTATTTACGAATGATTAAGTTATTATCAATGGCTCTATAGTGAGGTCCACGTTATAATGACAGTAGATAAAGATAGAAGAACAGCGTTGCCTTGCCTCTGCATTAATTAATTATATTTATACATTGCCAAAAACAGATTCTTTGTCGAATGATAGACAAGGATAGCAACATCAAAGTTTATCAATTACTGTCATTATAACGTGGAACTCACTATAGTTGAAAATAAGTAACGGACAAAACTGATAATACCAATGTTATGATTTATATACTTATAAAACTGGAATACCACTGACTTCTCACTGATAACAATTTGTGGAAAACTACTGTAGGCTAAGTACCGTATGGATTGCAGTGATTGGAATATTATAACTTCCTTATAGGCCCTAGGTGCTCACTAAGAAATAATATAGTTCTGGAGGATTCAAAATAGACTATAAGCATTGATGAATTGATACAGTAATGTTGACAAAAGCCATATGATTTTTTCCAAACTAGTTGATGCTTTGTAATGCTAATACAATTCATGTTTGAAGTATGATGTAGGATAAAAAAAAAGGAAGACTCACCAAAACATAAAATATGTTTCCAACTCTGACGAAAATCTTTGAGTGTTATTAATGCTAGGATTTACCAAGTCGGTCGAATAAAATTTGATAATGTTCAAAACATGCACTGGCTAACACTGGACTGGAGTAGATCACCCATATATAGGTGATTTTTTTTTGTCGATGGAATTACAAACCCGTGTTTATGTCCTCAATGGATTTGAACCTGGGCCTCTGAATCATAAAGCCAGCATCTAGTCCAACCGACTACGGCCACTTCATATCATTTTTAAGATTCAACATACTTCTGTGCAACTGGGCATATATGTGTTATTCAATCAGGAACATATATGTGTAGTTTGTACTGTAATCTTGACTTACCTTACATACTTCAAAATAATTGAACATGCTTCGATTCTGCATGGTACAGTATACATTTAAAAGATTGTGATATAAAATGAAAAACACCACAATTATTGCAGATTCACAATAAAAAGTATTTGGCTACTATGAATTGATTCATTAAAGATGTCATTCCCATCAGAAGTTGTCAAATTTGATTTAAAAGCTCTACTAAAAAAAGGTTTTACAGAATGAATGAGTGAATCAGCTCCCCTATAAAAAATTAGAGACTATTCAAAATTCATTACAAATGATTTATTATAATCAAACAAGGCTTGGCCGAGCTATAATTTTGATACATTTGAATTATACTTCTATAGCTTGGCCTTGGTTTAGGCATACTTATTGCAAAGACAGACAAATGTCAAAGGCTCCACTTGAAACAAAGCTTTTACTTCTCAGTCAATTACTGTTTATTCATCCCATATGTTTATTATTCGTTTTATGTAATATTATATGCCATAACTAGATATTGTTTGAAGCTCTCTGTAATATCAGAATGAATTCATGCACAATGAATAACATGATTCTATGAATAGATTATTGGTAACATGATTGATAAACAGAAAATGAAAATTTAGTAGAAATAATATGACTATGAATGATATAGTATCAATACTGTGATACAGAACTTGATATCTGTTAATGGGAATGTACCTATATCAAGTCTAGCTCACGGCTTTGGTCATGCCTAAGATTTTTTATTGTGTCACTTTTGAATTACTTGGATGGAACTTGTATTTATTGTATTTAATTTGTATTGCATGCTTGAACTGGACAGTAAAATTATTTATACATTGATCTAAGTGTAAATAAAAGGCATTTATCTAGGCCTATCCATCCATCTATCTACAGGTTAACCTTAACAAGAGTGAACAAATTAGTAAATTTATGAATTATAATCTGTGAAAAGTCACTCCTGGAGTCTTCTTTGAACTTCTGTTTCTACATCCAAATGCACAAAAGGTTACCATTTTCATCGTAACTTTTATTTTTTTAATTAAAAGTCAATTAAATAAACACATTAAGTGCCATCTCTAGGAAGGCTGTTCAAAAAGTGTAGTACTAGGTAAATTTAACTGATGAGATGGGGAACGGAGTGAAAATGCATGCTGGCTCACAAACATCAGTCTTCATAGCTCTAATCTCTCTCTCAATCAATGTGCTCTCTCAATGTATTACATGAACACCTTCCCATTTGAAAAAACTAAGTTGGATTCAAAATGAAGTTGGATCCATATGATAGACTAAAGTTTTGAAGCGACAAAGAATTTCATTTCAACTGGAATAGGATCCCCATTGAGCCTACTACTGTAATATCATAGGCCTACTTGTAAAAGATCTCAGAGATCAATACAACAGTTCATGAGCAAGTTCTTGAAACCCAGGAGGTTCTACCTTTACCAATATTTTCTTATGAGGAGATGAAAATGGAATGAATTATATGAAATTTATTTTTAAAACCTGAAGATGGTGTGTAACACTGAAACTAGTTGTTATAACATTTTTATTTTTAATCTATTTTATAAAATTTCAACAAAAAAAGGCTAAGTGAAACTTAACAGCACATTATTTTTCTTATAACTAATAAAATTATACAATACTTATTGGTTTCTGAACAATACTAATTTATTAAACAAATGTCATTTAGATACAGAGTTGCATCTTTCAGTTCTTATTTTTCCAATAGCAAATAGCCGTATTTTCAAATAATCATTGCAATTTTCAAATCAAAGATATTATTTCCAGTTTATGTGAATTCAACTGGGAGAAATCAGTACAGGAAAAAATAGATCATTTGAAAAAGGTTCTTTTTCTACACAGCTAATACAAATACCCGACTTCTTGTCAGAAATTTCTGGTAGCGACACTAGCGCAGTGGCATCATAGCGGACTTCGCTCTTATTAATCTTATTCTCTATATCAATGGGCAAAACAAAGTTTGGCTGTCTCCGCGCATTCAGGCTTGTGCATCTTTTTGGCCATCTTAGTTTGGCCAAAACATTGCACTTGCACTGCAGTCATAGCATTGAAATCTGTGTTAAGAGCAATGTTATAATTCAGAAAAAGGGCTGAAACAGGCACTTCGTTCTAGCGTGTTTCGGACGCTATTTTCCAACCGATAATCATGAAAATGGTACTAAATTGTTCAGAAAGATTTGGACATCTGGCGCCGTACCGCTAAATTCCAATTTTCCAACTATAAAATGACTTTAAAATTCGATGAACTTGGAGAAAATTTGGCAAAGTTTGACGTTCAATAGGAAAAAATTGATAAGTGATATCAAAATTTGGCGGTACGGCACCAGATGTCCAGTTCGAGTTTCGAATCAAACTAATTCAGCATTTGCTTTGCAACCATTTTTATTTAATTATTTATTGTTGATTAGTGCATTCCAAATTTTTAAAAATGCTTGAAGATGACGACGCCTGTGATATTCCAAGTAAAATTTAAGAATCTGAAATCCTGGCTGCAAATCTTCTACCACTAAAATCAAGAGATAGGTACAATAACAAGTATTCTTTATTTATTTTGTCAGCAATACCTGTAGTGTGGCGAAAAATATCGTTTGCACCACAGGCAAAATTGTTTTTCCGGCTCTCAATCTTTTCTAGTCCTCAGCCTACGGCCTCGGACTTGAAAACCGATTTCGAGCCGGAAAAATCTAATTTTCTGTTCTAGGTGCAAAATATACTATAGTGGAGATTGCTGACTTTGCCGCGACACCCCTCAATTATTCACATTCGATGTAAATTTGTCGAAGAACTAATAACGTCTACTCTATACTCGAGCAATTTCAAATTTCTAATACATGTTTCCTCCAGACCAGACAGAATGCGTAAAGTCCTGTTGTTTGATAGGTCGATATTTGTTTCTCGATACTTGGAAGTCAAACATCGAAGTCGTTACGATAATCGAACTAACCTAAAACGTTCAAATTTCAAAATAGACAAGTTTGGAGGGAAATGTCAATGAGTAACAAAACGAAAATCTTGATATAATTATTTGCAGTTGAAAATAATTTATATTTAATGTATCAACAGGCTATATTCTTCTAATTTCAATTATTGGGTATTTCATTTTTTCGAAAATATAAAAAATGGATCAGGAAACACGGAAAAAGTTGACAAGGGAAGAATATGAGATACAGTTCTTTGGTTTTTCTCATACGATGCTCAACAAGTATGGTAAGTAGCTTACTGCCTATTGCTCATTTATTATTTAATTTTCACTTCTAAGGCTAATTGATAATTTTATTGAACAAAATCAATACCTATTGTGAGATCCACGTTATAATGACAGTATTTGATCAACTTTGGTTTTGCTATCCATGTCTATTATTCGACAAAGCCGGTGGTACTATCCTTTTCTATGTCCACAACGATGCCAATTATGTTTTTTACAGTATGGAAATATATTAATTGATGCAGAGAATCGGCATCGCTATTCTTCTATCTTTATCCACTGCCATTATAACGTGGACCTCACTATAGTGATAGTTCTATAAAAAATAATAGATCACAGTAACATTTATACAGTTCCTACCATAGGAGTCTATAACTATTATTAATGTAGTGTTATCAAAATAGATAATTCAATCATTTATATTAAGGAGGCTTTACTGAATATACTCACCATCAACCGTTTATGTGTTATTAGAAAGAATAACTTACCGTATTTGATGCTAGTTATCATTTTTGAATAAGGTATTATTACAATTTGACTTTAATGTTATATGTAATATGATATATTTTAATATTCACAGTGAAAAATTCAATAAGAGAAGAAGTGAAAAATGCAGTTGCATCATTAATGGGACATCTGAAGATGAAATACAGTAAAGAAATACCCGAAGAAGATTTCGATTCCGTAGGTGATCGACTAACTGAGTTGTTCATGAATGCTTCAAAAACTCCTCTGACAAATTTAGAGGTAATAATTACATAAGAGCTCAGAAATACTTTTTAATCCTGTTGGCTGCAATTCTCACATAGCGTTATGAACTATATTTCTTAAAATTTATTATAGTTTTGCTTGCACTATTCATTTAACGGTAAAGTCCTAATTTGTTTTTTAAATTCAATTTTTTGATGATAAAAAATAATAAATCTCTAGTTCATAAAGGTTTTTATACAATTCCCAATCAATATTAGGGTGTGATTACATTGAATACGTTTATGTGCAAAAAACAAAATTTGTGACATCGATTCACGTTGTAACTTGCATTTAGCTACTCACACTGAACGCACCAGCAATTGTTCTTTGCTCTTTCAATATTTTGTTTTTTATCTGCAAGCTTGGTCATGCATAAACAAGTGTGCTTTTGGACATACACGCATCCAATGTGATCACATACTAATGTGATATTCGTAGTCCACTAACTATGTCTATCAAGCAACATAATTAGATGTTTAAAATTCTTAATGAATGATTTGTATTTTTTACATTTATAGTTAGTCTTTTTAAAAGTAATTACAGTCTCTGAGACCGTAATATTGAGCCAATCACATATGGTTTGGACCAGAACAAAGGTTGGCATTTATATGTGAAGATTCTATTTGTAACTTATTTATTTATAATTTGAATAAATAAACAGAAATAATTTGGAATCGATGATGGTGCAGAGCTGCTTGGATTCAAGTAATTAAATAATTATTGAATGGATTGAGTAGTCCTAAACGAGTAAAACAACTGGCGTTTTTAACTGGGGTGTTACTGTAATGATGTATAATTTTTAATACATTAACTATTGAATCTTTAATTGATAATAACCTACTAAACTGACTGCGTGTTTCTTCTCAACAGAATACGATTGAAGAATGTATATCAATACCGGACCATGTTCTTCTTGTCGAAGATGAGAAATACCAGAGGAACCAGCACACAGGAGTGGACATGAACGAGCTTGATAAAAAAATTGAACAATTGAAAAAGCGTGCTGTCAAGGTATGATAATCAGCTATAAAATGTAAATTTGCAAAGAATCATAAGCTATGGTTGATGTTAAAGTAATACTTCTAATGCAGAAATGGTGTAAAACTATTCATAGAATACCATTAGAGTAAAAATAACAGGTAGTCCTGTGTTACCCTACCTCAATGGATGATGTCGTAAAATCGTGGCCGCACAACTGCGTTTACATAACTGACAAATTGTCGTATGACAACACATTCAATGTGAACAGCTGAGGATCCCCTTACGATAGATCCTAAAGGTGTATTCATGTAGAGGATTTAGCAATGCAATAATCGGTTTTCTTATAGTCCAGTCGAATGGTAATTTTTAAGGAAACAGCCTGGAAATAATTTTTCTCGTCGGTTTTATATGTATTTTGGGGCGCTGAATTCGAACGTGACATTTGCTGACCCGCCAGATAGCGGGTTTTTGAAAAAAATTATTCTTTACAAAATTTAAGGCAGTAAATTTACAATAAATTCAGTGGTCGCGCAGAATCACCCGTTAGATGCACTTAGTTTCAGGATTTCCTAGTGGGGAGGTGCTTATAAGGACACCTAAAGGATCAAAATTTCAAACACTCATAGCGTTTGACACAATCATTGGATCTTCTCGTACTACAGCTAATTTTTATCAGCTCGTAAAGGCGGTTCAAAATCATGTATTATAAGTGGAATTTGATGGTAAAATTGAAAATTCCTTCTTAAACTAAAAAAATGACTAATTTCCATATTCAAAGCTGCGTATCTTGCGAAACACTTCAGTTAAAAAAATTATAATGTAGTGAAGGTTGTAGAGATTTTTCTCCTCTTTCCACACCCATAAGCAATACTTTCGATTTCAGTACTATTCAAAAGTTACAGCCTATTGGAAAAGTGGCGATTTCTATTTTTCCATCTTCTCGCGATTTCACTGTTAATTAGTGTTTTTAAGGAGTCTGATACATGTTAGAAACCTGCAATTTTTCTCAAATTGGAAAGAATTTCATGCTCCATAAGCTGAGTTGCCATAAATTCATCTTGAATTTATTATCTAAAAACTGCCGAGACTGTAAAAATGAGGAAAATACAAGGTGAGTCATATTGAACTTTCCCGTTTTGGAAGGGCATTGCACGAAGAAGGGAAGGAGCAGAAGGGTGGGGATGGTGTCATTAGAGTCGCCATGACATTCAGTTTTAGTGTGAACAATGGCTTGGTCGGGACAACATCGTGCGTTCGTAGTTGAAGAGTTTATTAAAAATGGCGGCTCCGTGATCAATGGATACAGCGTGCGTTCAGTTTACATTTTGCTATTGGTCGACGTGATCCAATTCCCACTGGACCAACAATCAGTAATTGGGTCTCAAATTTTAGAGCAACATCATCAGCATTAAAAACAAGACCACAAGGCCGAATTAGGACGTCAACGTCAGCGGAAAACGTGGATAGAGTGCGGGCTTCAATTCAACAATCCCCTTGGCGTTCTGTTCGGAAACATGCCGCTTCACTAGGATTATCTTTCAGTAGTGTCCGAAGAATACTGCATAGAGACCTTGAATTTCACCCATACAAGATTCAGCTAGTGCAAGAATAAACAGTTAGAGACTTAGACACACAAACAAATTCATGCCGCGACATTCAGCAGATCCCTCGCACTGCTGTTTTGATCTTCAGTGATGAGGCACATTTTCACCTCGCCGGAACTGTTAACAAACAGAATTTCCGAGACTGGGCTGAGAATAACCCACGAAACCTACACAAACGACCACTCCACAGCCCTCGTGTGACAGTGTGGTGTCTGGGGTCCCTATTTTTTTGAAGAAGATGGTCAAGTCGCATGCTGTGTTGTGATCACAGAGCCGCCATTTTTAATAAACTCTTCAACTACGAACGCACGATGTTGTCCCGACCAAGCCATTGTTCACACTAAAACTGAATGTCATGGCGACTCTAATGACACCATCCCCACCCTTCTGCTCCTTCCCTTCTTCGTGCACAACGCCCTTCCAAAACCGGAAAGTTCAATATGACTCACTCTGTACCTTCAATATCTTGATTTTTGATACGAACGAATCTAAGTTCACAAACATACTTTCTACAAAAATCATTCCCTTCTCACGAAAGAAAAGATTCTATTCTACAATATTCAAGACCAAGTTCCATTTTTTATCATGTCAAGTTACCGAGATAATATAGAGGTAGCCTAATACCAAGTTACCGACACCTTTTAATATTTTTATAGAAGTTGGCCATTTTTTGTTTGAAATATGGGTTAAAGTATATTTATAAAAAAATTTCAATTTTTTTCTATCAAATTCCACTTATGTTACGGTACATGATTTTGAACCACCTTGACGAGCTGTGGTACGAGAAGATCCAATCGTGTCAAAAGTTAAGAGTGTTGAAAATGTTTATCCTTGATGTGTCCTTATAAGCGCCTCCCCCAGTGTCGGCTCCAGGGGGGGGGGCATAGTGGCAATCGTGTGGAGATGTTTCCTGAAGTGGCCGTTTCCAGTTATCAGGGCAATCAACTGCTTGACCTGACCTCTACCCAGACTCACCAGCCAGCTGGTGAAGCAAGAGCTTGCGTCTGCCAGCAGCCTTTTGCCAAGTGTTTGCCATTGCTGATGATGTATGTCCCTGTACCATTTACTTATTGTATAGAAGGCAGTTGTTTTGCTTATGCCACAGCTTGGCTCTGGACCAAAGAATGGCATACTGGAACCCCGCTTAGCAAGCTCATCTGCACGCTCGTTACCTCCTATGCCTACATGGCGGCCAGGTGCCCAACCAAGATGCTCAGAGTTGCGTGTTGCAAGCCTACTGAGTGTTTTGTGGCACTATATAATATATACTATGACACTATACTTCCAACCTATACTAAATTTCAAAATTTCTGAGGAATCTTGTCCAAAATTAATTGTACTTTCACATGATATGTAATTTTTCATCATTACTCTATAATGCACCAAGTTGTATAAGTTTTATAGAGTGGAAGTAGTGAGTTTCCAGAATTTTCAAAAACCCTTTTTTGAAAATCTGTAGCTCCAAAACCAAAAATCGTAGAATCCTGTGCGATCACTCAATTTATTGTCTTCAATTTTGAAGAATGCTTTTTTCAAAAAACCTAGGGTTTTTTAAATAGAATGGAGAAATTGAAAATTGTCCTAAAATATGAGGGGTTTTAGGGGTGAAACCGCTCTCTGGCGTGTCAGCAAATGTCAGATTCGAATTCAGCGCCCCAAAATACGTATTAAACCGACAAGAAAATTTCTTTCGGGGCTGTTTCCTGCAAAAAGACCATTTGACTGGACTTATAGTATATTATTGGCACCTAGGTCGGAAAATGTGTTTTTGCCGGCTCGAGGTCGTAGTTTTCAAGTTCGAGACGAAGTCGTGGGCCACCAAACCACAAAAACAAACTGTAAACTTGTAGAACTTGACAAACCGAAAACTTGACCTAAAGAAGCTGAAAAAAATTGACGAAAAGAGAACCCTACAAACTGATGAAACTTGAACTGGAAACTTGACAAATTGAGATTTGCTTGATCAGGTACGATCAGCTGTTATGTTTTCCGCCCTAGAGCCGAAAGTGAACATTTTCGACTCTAGGGCGAAAAAGATAACATTTTCTGAAAACAGCTCATTACGTTTTACGTTAAGGTGGGTTTTTGTTTGTGCGTAACTTCCGACGTCGACGACGACAGACATTGTTGTCTGATGTCATTCATATTATCCAAATTTCAAATGTGCTAAAACAGCTTTAAAACATAATAATAGTCTGTGTAAAGTAAGTTGAGACTTGGCCCTCCATTCAAAAAAAACAGGGCTTCCAACCTTAATGCTTTCGGATGGAGGGCCAAATCTCAACTTATTTTACACAGACTATAAACAGAATAATTTAGGTTATTAAGACAAATTGAATAAAAAACGCTTCAGGGGTGATAGGACAGAATTTTTTCTCTATATATAAAAATGAATGTCTGTGTTTGTAAGTTTGTTTGTTCCCTATAGACTCGAAAACTACTTGACAGAACGGCATGAAACTTTGAGAATATGTTGTGTGAATATTGGGGATGTTTTCTGACCAGAAATTTTAATAGGAGGACTAATAATAATTATTATTAATCCATTTTACAGACCTGTTTTTGAAATTTTAGGCCAAGTAGCTATAATTATTATAATTTAGCATCTAAAGTTACCAGCTGTATAATAAACACGTCACACTGTGATCAATTGTGTGCTGGTATTAAAACGGTGGTTTGGAGTTGAAGTTAGTGTACCGTAGTTGATTGGTACCAGCTGTAGATAATCGTTCCTTAGAAGACCTATACAATAATATCACTCCCCTATCATTGAGAAACAGGAAAATAATTATTCATCTCGTGAAAGAGAGTTGTTCATATTGCAATCATTAATTACTGCAGAATGACAGACTAAATTGATTTTTTTTTAATTTAGCTTAGCTTATATTCATCCTAAAATTTAAGATGGAAAGAATATGGAATTCTATGTAATTCATCGTACATCGCATATTTC
This sequence comes from Nilaparvata lugens, assembly GCF_014356525.2. Taxonomy (NCBI): domain Eukaryota; kingdom Metazoa; phylum Arthropoda; class Insecta; order Hemiptera; family Delphacidae; genus Nilaparvata; species Nilaparvata lugens. Next base: position 64,605,474 of record NC_052504.1, on the reverse strand, counting down.
CTGGACTATCTATTGACGATCAACAACTATGAAAACATTAAATTCATCTTTGAAACACTGATTTAACCTTCCCGGTATCTATTTCAACACTTTACTGATAGATATTACTACCAATTGATTGAGAATTTGTTGCAATGTCGGAATAATAAATGCTGCATGACTAAGAACATAGGAAGTCCGTATTGAGATATAAATGAAAATAATGATTGTCAGATAAATTTCATGATTCACCAAATAAAGTCAAGTGTGACATGAGATACATTGACTTTTTGGCGGTACGAAGTTCGCCGGGTGAGCTAGTTATTTATAAAATTGAAAGATGCTAAAACATGTCTATAGAAAAGAATCATAGGAAGTACCACTAAATTAGTTATATCAAAAGAACGGTTATAATGACAGAAGAGCTTAGTTTGGTGTATATTAATGCAATTAGAATACCGTTACAGTGATAATTAATATTCTAATTACCTTGGTATGTGTTAAGTTTTGAAGGAATGGGCTTTATGGTAGGCCTAGACATTGTACATGAATAAGGCAGGAAATGCAAAAAACTAATTTAGCTGCAAGTAGGTGATTGTCATAGAAGAGGTCGTTTTGTAATAATGTACTGCTGAAGTTATCCGGTGCTGCGTTGTCTGTGGTGAATATATAATACTCACAACACCAACTTACTAAGGACAATGCAAAATTGCATGGGTAGGTTTCATGCAAAACTTTCAATTGCAATGAAAAATATTGTGAACCATTGAAGACAATGTTACATTCATTTCGCAGTATGAGGACTTTTTATGATTTACAGGAATTCATGTTTGAGATATTAAGAAAGTTAACTTACCGGTTGCTAAGTTTTATCCACCATTTCTTCTTTTGAAGGCTATCTTACTGTCTGTAATTCAATGCTTTATGTGTAACTTAATATTTATACATCGTCATGTTACATACTTTTTTAAATAAATGAAGTATTGAGTCACCTGAGCTTGTTTTCTGTAGTTAAATGAAATATTTGAGAGGCACAAATTTACAGAACGCTGACATTTAGATGGCTGGTGGCCCAAGTCTTAACTCATTTCCTTCAGAGATCAGTCCGGTAATTATACTTAATTTATGTGGATTTTTTCAATGTTTATTACAATACAAAATTTTGAACATAGTAAATTCTTGATAGTTTTCAAACGTTGAATTTTTGTCAGTTTACAATAGTGAGACATTTTGTTGCAGGCCAAGTACATGGAATGCCGGCTTCAAGAGGAATTGAACTCTGTCGCTACTTTCGCCGAATTAGGAACAAGGAAAGTGAATGAACTGCAAAAGAGGGCGCTCGCCATGAAAGAGAAGAACAAAAGAAATAACGAATTAGTTGAAAAGTTGGAGGAAAATCATGATTCCGATGATGAGATCTCGAAAGCCTAAGCCCCAAAGCTTATAGCAACTAGTTCTTAAACTAATTATAAGGAACGCCTGGAAGAAGTGGATCCATATATCACATGATTTTTCAATTAGAATTATGTTAACTATCAAGTGGTATAAAATCTCTACGTTTATACATCATTAGTTGATTGAGAAGGAATTGTCAGAAGCTTATTTTTATTTAAAAATATAAACTTAATATAGAAATATAATATAAAATTTAATATAAAAATAATATAATATAAAAATATAAGCTTATTTTTATTTGAAAATATAAACTTTCTGCAATTCCTTCACTACGTTATTATATTATCTGTGGAAAGATTTAGATGTGAATCAACCAAAATAATAGGATGGACAAGCAATTACCCATCAATCTGTGTAATAAAGTTTGTATGATCAATTTTTGTAGTAAACATATTTGTGACCCGTTATACATAGTTTTGCTGCGTCATTGCCAGCAAATTTTTTATATTAAAATGACGTGGATACTACTTATAGAGAAACAGTTTCTGAGATGTGATTTCTTTCATTTCTAAATATTCTAAGTACCTATTCCCTTAGAAGACAATAAATAAGGAGTGCCTTATTCTAAGCCAGAATAAACAATACAATAGTAATCCCTCTGCACTATGCTTTGCTTGTGTTAAAATTAGTTTATTAGATTAGTTAATTTATAATGATATTTAGTATCTCTAATTTCACTGTCGACACATCAACTATTGTTACATTAACGTATTGGTAGGAAAATGAATTGATTCTAATAATTACGAAATAATGTTATAATCATACAGTTTATATGAACATAAAATCATACACATAACCGTACCGAGCTAAAACACGGCCGAAAATTGAAAGTTAGAGGAAGGAGACAACATATTCAAACGCAGACACACACACACTGTATACAACCGCAACAGACTAGATAGTTCACTTCTTCACGAGTATGGTGCATGCTTTTTCTCTATTGGTTCGCTTCCAAGTTCAAGTTCTTTATCCCAATAGAGCAGTTAATTAAAGAAATAAGAGTACAATTCTATTTCAAATAAGGGTACAATCCTATTTCAATGCATATCCTATCGAATCAAAATTAAACATCAATTAGGAATTTATCAGCGAATAAATATTATACCATTAATTAATACAGTAATTGGTTATTATTGATTGGTTCCATTCCCAAAATGTTGATCTAGGTAGTTACCTACCAAAAGTACTGTTTCTGTGCGATGGTACCGGTACGCAACAAAGTGAAGTTGCATTTTAAAAATGAAGGTTTGATACACGGTGAACGTGCAAATGGAAGAAAGAACATGAAATATGTAAGTTATGAAATTAGAAAATCGAAGAATTTAATTAGAAGTTTAATTTAAGCAAAAAACATAGACTATTAATACGTGTTAGAAAATTATTTGGGGAAACAATGTTTTGGTAATGTAAAATATGGGTATTCATTTACCTTAGTTGCCTGATGAATATATTGAAGTTATTTGATTTAAATAACTAGTATAGCTAGTTATTCAATCAAATCTAATAACTAATCAAAGAATAATACTTATTCATATAAAAATCAAAAATAAGGAATTTGAACGTTTACATTGATGTATCGAGACATGGTAAGTGTCGATATTTTATTGATGAAAATTCTATAATCCTATTATATTAAGCGAGCAATTTCTGTATTTATATATCTGGTTATTTATGTTTTACGGATCTCGAAAACGGCTCTAACGATTTTCACGAAATTTGGAACATAGTAGGTTTATGATTGCACTAGGTCTCATTCTTTGGAAAACTTACTGAACGACATTAAAAGGATGAAATTAATTCATCCTTGGAAAACAGATGATAATTTTGTCGCCTCTCGATAACAGAAGATGCGTGTGCCTGTGTGGGAAAGAGACAGAATTATTTCCAGCTGTGTAATCATAATCAATCAGCGAGAAATTTTATTTAGCTAGACAATTTAATTGATTTTATCAACATAATCTGATTTGTTAACATGACATGATAATCCTCCTAAACTAGAGTATATCATAATTTTCAAAGTTGATCATTATTTGACAATTTCAAGTGATTAAGAAGTGTTATTTTGTTATTCAATTTGGTTTGTATATAATCTAAATTATAATTTTTTTGTTTGAACAGAAAATTGAACCTGAATTCAAGTGTATGGAACATAACCTACTTTCTGGACTTTTTATAGTGTTTAGATCAAAATTCGGGAAAGAAACAGTTTTGGGCTGTGCCTGTTAGTACTTCCCCAATCATTTTAAAGAATTGTGTTCGGTTTATCAATAAAGTCAATAAATAATAACGAACGAAGCTCGGTGGTCCGATATTATTCTTTATTATAATAGTTTTGTATCAAAATAGAGTTTCCAGTACTGTATGCCTATCATAACAGCTGAGAAAAGTGACCTACGATATTCTGTAACTATAAAAATTCTCAAGACAGGTTGCGGAGGAAATTCTATAGTCAACCGCACAAAAATAGCCCGATAGAAATTGGATCAGATGAGTGCAAAGTTGCCAAATAAAAGATGATCAACGTTGTCCAAAGCTGTTTATGAATGAGAATTAATTAATCTCTTTTCATCAATGCCTTCCTAGTGATTTCATCAGGAACAAGATCTTGCAGCTTGAATCTGGTTTGATTGTTGCATCCTTGATATGGGCACCTGAAATTCAGATACATAAGTCAATTTAACAATAAAATTACGAAACGAAAAATTAAATAAATTTATCAAAAGTAAATGTTTAATTTATTTCTAGCCTACAGGGTAAGGCAGAGCCGATTGACGAGTTTGAAACGGTTATAAGTAATGAACCGTTCAACTTAGACAAAAATCTTTAATGGGTTTAATTTGGTTTGAAATGTTGTTTTTACTGTCATTTTTTGAAAATGTTATCACTTAAATAGCGGCCATCAGCAGGAATACACTGGTGTAGCGTATTTTTGAAGTTTTAAAAAGCATTGCAATAGGTAAGGCCTCGATCTCCTATCTGATTCGCTCCTTTAGTTCTTTCAAGGTGTGTGGTCGATGTTTGAAAACTTTATTTTTGAGGTAACCCCATAGAAAAAGATCGCTCAAGTGGGGTGAGTGTGCTGGCCATATTTCTTTGAGAATGGCAACATCACCGTCAATGTCACCTCCCTGCGTTATGTAACAATGTTACAAACGTTTCTGCGCCCTAAATTGGAAAAACTTGCTGAGGCACATGACTTGGGAGAAATATGGTTTTAGCAGGATGAAGCTACAGGCCATACAGGGCGCATTTCAATGAAAGTGTTGAGACAAAAGTTCCCAGGGCTGCTTATCTCACTAAGGGTGGACTTGAGGTGGCCGGCACGCTCACCCGATTAACATATGCGATTTTTTTCTGTGGGAAAAAATGAAGTTTTCAAACATCGCCCACACACCTTGGAAGAACTAAAGGAGCGAATCAGAGAAGAGATCCAGGCCTTACCAATCGCAGTGTGCCAAAATGCTTTTTAAAACTTTAAAAATACGCTACATTAGTGTATTGCTGCTGATGGCCGCCATTCAACTTATATATTTTTTTAAAAATAACAATAAAAATTAAATTTCAAACTGAATTGAACCCATTAAAGAATTTTTTCTAAGTTGAACGGTTCATTACTTATAACCTTTCCAAACTCGTCAATCGGCTCTGCCCCACCCTGTACTCCATTTTGAGTTGGTTATGGTATAAGATCATGTATTTCTATGCAATGCTGGAAATGTGTGCTGGCAAATAGGACTATGTGCTAGCACAACTTGGTCTAATTTTACAGAGGCTTATAAGTCATCCAGTTTGCCCCATGTCAATATTATAGAATCAAACTGTAACCTATGTCGATTGTCCCTAACAGAGAACCAACAAAAGAATTTCATATGAAGTTTATGGTAGGATAATATTGTCTAAATGAAAATTGCAATGATTACTCGAGCAGACGTGTTCTTGCTGATATTAGGTTGCTCCTTGCTACAGACACCTCTTATTATAGGTGGTTTTGCTCATTCACAACTATTAAACTATCTACATAAGTTACTAGGTTGGTTGAAGAGAATGTGTCAACACATCATTGATGATGTTTCATGCCTGCTATGTCCTAATCCCGTTATTTCATATGACTCAGCCGCTGCTATTTATATGTTGAAAATGGCCGCCGCCATAAACAGTGCTTTATGGCGCTAGTTCGAAGAAATTTAGTGCTTTAATTCTAATGCTTTAGTTCGAAGAAATTTACTTCAATCGGTACCGTCACAGTGCAGAAAAATGCAAGATAAAATATTGATGTAAGCTAGCTCTACATGAAAACTTATCATGTGAGCACGGTTGACATGGTGACTGTTTTAGCAACATACTGACTATGAAAAGATAACAAGTTGATGTAGTATTTTATTTTTATCTTGTTCATTAATGAACTTTTAATGGATAAAGTGTTAATAACAAAAGCACATTTACAACATTGGTGTCAGAAGTGGGATTTAAACATTAAAAAAGAATTGGGCTAAAATTTTGTTACACAAAAAAAAGCTTTGTATGAAAACAAGAGCAAGATCAAAAATGGTGATGAAGCAATCAACAAGTTAGTAAATTCGCTCAAAAAAGAAGGTATGCTATTTTCACACACAGGTGGAGAATCTGTATCTAATATGGGACAAAAATTGCAAAAGGAAATCGAGGAAAATTTTCAAACCATTTGAGATTGTTTATGTTAGTGTAAATGGGAAAAAGAAAATATGCTGGATGACTTTTAGAAGAATCATGGCCATTGCTTGGCTCTGGACTTTGATGTTTAGGTTGGCTCTGCATTTTGGGTTGACTTTAAGACTTATGTATAACATTTAATTGAAGTTATAGTGAGAAAGTTATAGTGATTTACTAACAGGGGAATCTGATCATGTGAAAAGGCTTACAAGAGATACAGGCGATTGGAGTCAATGTTCTTGTAGCCTGGTCTGACTGATTTAAGAATTTTATGAATTTTAAAACAAGATTTTATGAATTTAAATTCCTTCGTCTACTCGCCACACCAAGCTCGCCAGTACCGCCGAGGTAGTACCGCTGGTGGTAGTTTTCTCGGTTGAGCACGCCACACCAAAAACGTCCGCTAGCGGTAGTCTCTGAGTAGTGAGTCTAGTAGTGGGGGGAGTGACTACAGCACTCAGCACTGCGCTACCTCTTCGAATCGCCTGCCATGTATTCAGGTTGAGCGCGCCACACTGAGCTCGCTTTGTCCGCCGTACTACCTCTCAGCGAACTTTTGTTGAATCGCCTAGCAGGCGGTCGTAGGTGGTAGTGCGCCGTACTACCGCCGCGGTAGCGAACTCGGTGTGGCGCGCTCAACCTGAATACATGGCTAGCGATTTTTAAAACTTCGCTACCGCCGCGTTAGCGAGCTTGGTGTGGCGTGCCCTTTAGAGGTTTGTGACATCGTTGGTGGAGACGCGATGAAGTCCACAAGGTGGAGGATTAAATGCTGCTACATGTAATTGTTTAAGTTTGTTATTCGCACGAATTAAATATGGCATTAAAAAAAATTTGCTCAAAAGTAGAAAAAGCAAGAGAAGGCCCGTACTACATTGTGAAGAGGATATTGTGTACAGGACCAAGAAAACTGAATGAAGAATCAAACCAAAGGTTGTACACATTAGCTGTCTACCATCTTATCAAGGAAATCTGGATATTGGAGACCAATATCCCTAAGGGGGGGGGATAGTGATGTAGGCTAGCCCTACATGGATACTTATCATGTGAGCACGGTTGACATGGTGACTGTTTTAGCAACATACTGTTTATGAAAATATAACAAGATAGAGTTTTATGATGAACGTTCCTAATTGGTTTTATCTTGTTCATAAATGTAAACTTTTAATGAATAAAGTGTTAATAACAAAAGCACATTTACAGCAATATTTCCCATTTTTGACCTAATTGAAGTACATAGTTTCTTTTATGAAAATAAAACCTCCGCACATAGGACGATTCACCTTTTCCCATTGTTTTTGTCTCTATCGCATTTCAATCAGCCCAATTAACGACTACAGTAACTGTTATTGGTTTTTTCAAAAATAAAGAGTGCGGCAGTGAATTAAGCGATTTTAAACCCTGCAAATAGTGCATTGTTGTTGTGGTACCGCGAATATCGCCATCTTATCGCCTGCCTTACCATCTAGTTAATAGGCTCCAGAAAATTCACAAAGAATACATGAAAAGCCGCTATATAATTAGCCGCTTAAAGTCAGTGTCGTGCGAATATCATCAATGGTTATTTTAGATTCATAGTTTTTTGAAGACGGAATGAGTGTCAGTTACAGTAAATATACTCTGTTATATGTATTAAAATGTAAGAAAACTTTATTCAACCTCAATTAGCTCGTAGGTAATCCTGTTTAACAAAACAAGTTTTTCCGAAAAGATGGTGCTACCTGCCACACGTCAGACATTCAATTGCTGTTCTTTGTGAATGTTATTTATCAAATGTGAAGAATTAGGTATTTTTAATCACATTTGAAAAAGGTAACCGGAATTCATTGAACAATATTGCTCGAGTGTGTCGAGGATGTATTTGTAATATTATTTTTGAATATTGTGTTTGTGTGAGCTTTATTTGGCGTATTTTATATTAGTTTTTATGTTTCCATGTACGCCCGATTCGCTGCCGTACTCTATACATCAATATTTTTACGGATAGGCATAACTTATGTCGAGTTCAGCCAATTCATGTATAAAAATCATTTTGATTTTGTTGTGCTTTACCAATATCAATTCAACCTATGAAGAACAGACTGAGGTAAGTGAGGAAGTTGTGCTGCAGATACACTTACTACAGTTATTATATACTATATGCGTACTTATTATAACTGATGGTTATACTTATAATACTGAGGGCTGAGTGAGAACTACACAAATTAATAATTATAAGAGTAAGAAAACATAATATGGATTCATTACACATGAGTGAGAGAAAATTTACGATTCTCAAGCGTACCCTAGTGATCTGGATCATCGAAAATTCAGTCTTCTAACACTTTAAGCCAGTAATGGAATCTATTGTCATAATATTTATTAGTTGCATACCCAATCTAAATATCCGCGCACAAGTTTAGCCCAGTTGCACAAAAGCCAGTTGAATTTTAATCATGATTAAATGCAACAAGAACCAATCGGATATTTTTTTGAAAAGAAAGCTTCTCTGGTTGGTTCTTGAGACATTCAATCACGATTAAAATTTGACTAGCTCTTATGCAACCAAGCCCATGTAATAAATACCACCGGAAAAGAAAATGTGGCTTTGCTACTAAAATTACTCTTCCACTTTTGAAAAAAATAGTTATTCTAGAGAGAAAAATGTAATAGCTTTAGAGTTCAATTAATTATTATTCTATCTCTCAAATTACTAAAATTTATAGTAACATTACTTCATGTAATGAAGTAATGTTGTAAGTTTATCTTCTATATATATAAAAGCGAAATGGCACTCACTGACTGACTCACTCACTCACTCGCATAACTAAAAATCTACCGGACCAAAAACGTTCAAATTTGGTAGGTATGTTCAGTTGGCCCTTTAGAGGCGCACTAAGAAATCTTTTGGCAATATTTTAACTCTAAGGGTTGTTTTTAAGGGTTTAAAGTTCGTCTTTTAGCATGTATATTCTTCTTCTCCCAATCTCTTAATTATAATTGAAATTTCCATATCATATGTTACTATAGAACTATAATCTAGATAGAGTACCTCTTCGAAACAGTTGTTAACTGGCAACTAAATTAATAATTTTGTCAGGTTGGCATCAAGTTGAGTTGACTTTGTTAGGTTGGCACCAAGTTGAAGATTTAAATGCATTTATCGCGGAAAAATTGATTGGGCACTGCTACTTTAATCCTGGGAATATTATATTACTAGCAGTCAGGCTCGCTTCACTCGCCATATCCGTTTAGCCAGACGTTTAGTCTGGATCGTCCTAACATATGATAAAAATGCTCAAATGAAAAATGCAGGCGAGCGAAGCGAGCCTGCTGATCTCATTCTTGGACGATCCAGTCGGGGGTCCAGGGGGCGGAGCCCCCTTGCTAGACGGATATGGCGAGCGAAGCGAGCCTGACGGCTAGTTGGTTTATAAACTCACCGAATACTTCCAGATGATTTAGCTTTAATTAAAGCAGATATAGAAATTTTGTCGTAGGTGTGATTGCAAACAACGTTTTTAACTGGATCCTTCATTCGTTTCTTTGTTACCGGGTCAATCAGATTGATTGTACTCTGCGTTTCCAATAAATCAGCATCCTCTGGAAACGGGGAAATAAATATTAGAATAATTCACGGGGAGAGTATAAGAAAGCACATGGAAAAATTTATAAAGAGTTGAATATCTACCAAAGGAGAAGTGAAAGAGACTATTGATTATTTATAATGCTTTATAATTTGTTTTGTTGTTGATTAAGTTGTCACTCATGTTTATGTAAATATTGAAAATGAATATTGATTTGAAAAGGAGAGAGATTTCAAGATTGATGTAGCCTACATGGTAATATTAGAAACAGATGATGAACAAAAATATTGGTTTAAAAACAACAAAAGATGAATTAGCGCAGTCCAGCTTAAATCAATCTCAACAGACAAGACTGAAATTTATTACCAATGATCATTCAAATTGCACAAAAATCCCATTTCCAAACTAAATGATATTTCTCTTAGAAATTTCAAAATAGTATTAATAAGAGAAAAATATTGGAAAATGATGGTCTGTGAGGAACTAGAGGGAAATCATTGGTAAACTTGTTGTGTAACTAAATTATACTTCAACTGAAAACTAGCAAAAACAGTGATAATAATAATGTACTTTCAAATAGGACATATATTTGAAATTTGATACAAAACAAGTAGCAAATACCTGGATGCAGGAACACTTGAACTTTCTCTTCAAATTCTTTATAAAGCTGATTACTTTCAGGGCGTTTCATTGGGATTTTTTGCATTTCGGCATCAAAAACCTAAAAACAAAATACGTCAAATGATAATTAGTGATGGACATGGGTTTCAAAGTTGGATTTTTAAATGCTTCAAATTTTCGGCTTGATATCTACCGACAACAGACAGACTCGTACTGTAGCGTGTAAAAAGATTAAATTAGTATTCTTCAACTAGAATGTGTGTATTCACATCTCCCGGCAATTGACCGCACCAGCAACAACCTAGAGCAAGCAAATCACTGTCTTGCAAGTTAAGCTACGTACAGACTTACGAGCCACGAACCCATGTTGCTCACAAGCAATGTCATTTGAATTTGAACGATGCATAAGAAACCCTGCTGATGAGCTGTAAGCATATTCACGTATTTGCTTGGTGTGAAGAGATGCGAATAAGTCTTACAAGTTGCTTTAAAGAGTGGAGCTCTGTATAGAGAACCAAGACTTGAGCTGGATTTGCTGATATCAGTGTCAGTGAAAGTGACCGGCACAGTGATAATATAATTTCTATGAGTTCTGATTGGACTATTCCCACTCGGCAGCTATCCCCTATGAATAGTCACATTATAACTCATGGCAATAATATTCTCACATTCACTGACACTGATATGTGGCAATCCGATTGCAATCTGCATTCAGTGGAAACATGAAACATGTAAATATTTTTTAGTGGGTAAAATTGCTGTTATATCAAAGGAGTTACATTGCGAAGCACTGCATTAAAATCCCAGCCAAAAAAAAAACAAGAAATTTTAAACGCCAATTATCGTATCAAAATAATTAGAATTGTCACAACTCAGGAATAATAATTTGCAGGAATGAATTCCTAATTCTCAGCAAAGGAAAATTAGCACAGTAGTTTTCCCAAATTAAAACAAAATAAAAAATATATAATATGAATTAAATCATAGATACAATAAATAAAAATTAAGTTAGGATACAAACCTTTTCTATTTCTTCGTCCGTTGCTTTATTCGAATCAATCACATTGATTGAATTTTTCCAAACTTCTTCCTGTTTACAATACTTTGCCACCACATCTCTTTTCAATTTATCGACTAAATCTACAGTATCCTCATCTGTAATGATGAAAAATATTAAGGAAAGTGTAGATTTATGCTTTAATTGTAGAGTAATAAGGTATCTCAAGTTGAAAATGACATAATTTTATAATAATGAATGATTGGAGAGACTTAAAACTTAATTACTAATGAATGCTCATTAATTGCTTCCCCTTTGTAGTTTTAAGCATAAGCATATATGTTGTATTTATAATATTGTCATCTGTCCTTAAGAGTTGAGTTTGTTATAGAATTGAAATAAACACTCACTTTGGAACATACTTGATACTTGAGGTCGTTGCCAATGACTGGGGTTTCCAGATACAGATAGGCAGTGTCGGAAATCTCAATAAAATAACCTAACATGGTCATTCACGCTGTGGAGGTACTTGACTCCCAAAAAGAGGTTCACTGTAAAAATCCTGCAGTGAGTAGAGTGGCTTTTCCACATTTGCTAAAGAGTTATTACTAATATTTTGTATTTATATTTTATATTCTTTACAACTTTACATGGTGTCGGAAGTGTGTAAACTTTTAATATGGGGAAAAAATAAATACCAAGAAACCCACGGAAGTTGAAGTAGATATTCATAATGAAATAAATGACGAAGACCTGGGAAGTGTTACATCAAATGAGCCAGCAACTGGAGGTAAGGCAAAACGAAAGAAGGTGAAAAAACCTCCAATGAGGATAATACTAAAACTAATTCTGTTCCAGTGCCTACTCCAGTAGTTTTAGGGCTACAATCTCAGTTAACTGCAACAAGAACCAATCGGATATTTTTTTGAAAAGAAAGCTTCTCTGGTTGGTTCTTGAGACATTCAATCACGATTAAAATTTGACTAGCTCTTATGCAACCAAGCCCATGTAATAAATACCACCGGAAAAGAAAATGTGGCTTTGCTACTAAAATTACTCTTCCACTTTTGAAAAAAATAGTTATTCTAGAGAGAAAAATGTAATAGCTTTAGAGTTCAATTAATTATTATTCTATCTCTCAAATTACTAAAATTTATAGTAACATTACTTCATGTAATGAAGTAATGTTGTAAGTTTATCTTCTATATATATAAAAGCGAAATGGCACTCACTGACTGACTCACTCACTCACTCGCATAACTAAAAATCTACCGGACCAAAAACGTTCAAATTTGGTAGGTATGTTCAGTTGGCCCTTTAGAGGCGCACTAAGAAATCTTTTGGCAATATTTTAACTCTAAGGGTTGTTTTTAAGGGTTTAAAGTTCGTCTTTTAGCATGTATATTCTTCTTCTCCCAATCTCTTAATTATAATTGAAATTTCCATATCATATGTTACTATAGAACTATAATCTAGATAGAGTACCTCTTCGAAACAGTTGTTAACTGGCAACTAAATTAATAATTTTGTCAGGTTGGCATCAAGTTGAGTTGACTTTGTTAGGTTGGCACCAAGTTGAAGATTTAAATGCATTTATCGCGGAAAAATTGATTGGGCACTGCTACTTTAATCCTGGGAATATTATATTACTAGCAGTCAGGCTCGCTTCACTCGCCATATCCGTTTAGCCAGACGTTTAGTCTGGATCGTCCTAACATATGATAAAAATGCTCAAATGAAAAATGCAGGCGAGCGAAGCGAGCCTGCTGATCTCATTCTTGGACGATCCAGTCGGGGGTCCAGGGGGCGGAGCCCCCTTGCTAGACGGATATGGCGAGCGAAGCGAGCCTGACGGCTAGTTGGTTTATAAACTCACCGAATACTTCCAGATGATTTAGCTTTAATTAAAGCAGATATAGAAATTTTGTCGTAGGTGTGATTGCAAACAACGTTTTTAACTGGATCCTTCATTCGTTTCTTTGTTACCGGGTCAATCAGATTGATTGTACTCTGCGTTTCCAATAAATCAGCATCCTCTGGAAACGGGGAAATAAATATTAGAATAATTCACGGGGAGAGTATAAGAAAGCACATGGAAAAATTTATAAAGAGTTGAATATCTACCAAAGGAGAAGTGAAAGAGACTATTGATTATTTATAATGCTTTATAATTTGTTTTGTTGTTGATTAAGTTGTCACTCATGTTTATGTAAATATTGAAAATGAATATTGATTTGAAAAGGAGAGAGATTTCAAGATTGATGTAGCCTACATGGTAATATTAGAAACAGATGATGAACAAAAATATTGGTTTAAAAACAACAAAAGATGAATTAGCGCAGTCCAGCTTAAATCAATCTCAACAGACAAGACTGAAATTTATTACCAATGATCATTCAAATTGCACAAAAATCCCATTTCCAAACTAAATGATATTTCTCTTAGAAATTTCAAAATAGTATTAATAAGAGAAAAATATTGGAAAATGATGGTCTGTGAGGAAACTAGAGGGAAATCATTGGTAAACTTGTTGTGTAACTAAATTATACTTCAACTGAAAACTAGCAAAAACAGTGATAATAATAATGTTCTTTCAAATAGGACATATATTTGAAATTTGATACAAAACAAGTAGCAAATACCTGGATGCAGGAACACTTGAACTTTCTCTTCAAATTCTTTATAAAGCTGATTACTTTCAGGGCGTTTCATTGGGATTTTTTGCATTTCGGCATCAAAAACCTAAAAACAAAATACGTCAAATGATAATTAGTGATGGACATGGGTTTCAAAGTTGGATTTTTAAATGCTTCAAATTTTCGGCTTGATATCTACCGACAACAGACAGACTCGTACTGTAGCGTGTAAAAAGATTAAATTAGTATTCTTCAACTAGAATGTGTGTATTCACATCTCCCGGCAATTGACCGCACCAGCAACAACCTAGAGCAAGCAAATCACTGTCTTGCAAGTTAAGCTACGTACAGACTTACGAGCCACGAACCCATGTTGCTCACAAGCAATGTCATTTGAATTTGAACGATGCATAAGAAACCCTGCTGATGAGCTGTAAGCATATTCACGTATTTGCTTGGTGTGAAGAGATGCGAATAAGTCTTACAAGTTGCTTTAAAGAGTGGAGCTCTGTATAGAGAACCAAGACTTGAGCTGGATTTGCTGATATCAGTGTCAGTGAAAGTGACCGGCACAGTGATAATATCATTTCTATGAGTTCTGATTGGACTATTCCCACTCGGCAGCTATCCCCTATGAATAGTCACATTATAACTCATGGCAATAATATTCTCACATTCACTGACACTGATATGTGGCAATCCGATTGCAATCTGCATTCAGTGGAAACATGAAACATGTAAATATTTTTTAGTGGGTAAAATTGCTGTTATATCAAAGGAGTTACATTGCGAAGCACTGCATTAAAATCCCAGCCAAAAAAAAACAAGAAATTTTAAACGCCAATTATCGTATCAAAATAATTAGAATTGTCACAACTCAGGAATAATAATTTGCAGGAATGAATTCCTAATTCTCAGCAAAGGAAAATTAGCACAGTAGTTTTCCCAAATTAAAACAAAATAAAAAATATATAATATGAATTAAATCATAGATACAATAAATAAAAATTAAGTTAGGATACAAACCTTTTCTATTTCTTCGTCCGTTGCTTTATTCGAATCAATCACATTGATTGAATTTTTCCAAACTTCTTCCTGTTTACAATACTTTGCCACCACATCTCTTTTCAATTTATCGACTAAATCTACAGTATCCTCATCTGTAATGATGAAAAATATTAAGGAAAGTGTAGATTTATGCTTTAATTGTAGAGTAATAAGGTATCTCAAGTTGAAAATGACATAATTTTATAATAATGAATGATTGGAGAGACTTAAAACTTAATTACTAATGAATGCTCATTAATTGCTTCCCCTTTGTAGTTTTAAGCATAAGCATATATGTTGTATTTATAATATTGTCATCTGTCCTTAAGAGTTGAGTTTGTTATAGTAATTGAAATAAACACTCACTTTGGAACATACTTGATACTTGAGGTCGTTGCCAATGACTGGGGTTTCCAGATACAGATAGGCAGTGTCGGAAATCTCAATAAAATAACCTAACATGGTCATTCACGCTGTGGAGGTACTTGACTCCCAAAAAGAGGTTCACTGTAAAAATCCTGCAGTGAGTAGAGTGGCTTTTCCACATTTGCTAAAGAGTTATTACTAATATTTTGTATTTATATTTTATATTCTTTACAACTTTACATGGTGTCGGAAGTGTGTAAACTTTTAATATGGGGAAAAAATAAATACCAAGAAACCCACGGAAGTTGAAGTAGATATTCATAATGAAATAAATGACGAAGACCTGGGAAGTGTTACATCAAATGAGCCAGCAACTGGAGGTAAGGCAAAACGAAAGAAGGTGAAAAAACCTCCAATGAGGATAATACTAAAACTAATTCTGTTCCAGTGCCTACTCCAGTAGTTTTAGGGCTACAATCTCAGTTAACTGCACCGGAAAGTTATGATTTCACTAACCCGGCTTTATGGGCTAGGTGGGTCAAACGATTTGAAAGATACAGAATTGCGTCAGAACTGTATCTTAAACCCGATCGCCAGCAAATCAGTACTCTACTGTACACATTAGGCCAGAAAAGTTAGGAACTGTTTGAAACATTTGGTTTGAAAATTTATTCTATGAAGGTGTGGTAGAGGTGTTTGAAAACGATCTTTGATTGTCAAAAAACATAGTTTTTGAAAGAGCTAAGTTTTTAAAACTTAGACAGGTTGCAGGAGAACTGGTGGATGCCTTTATAAATGATTTGCATAAGCTCGCTGAAAGTTGTGAACTTGGTCAACTAAAAAGTAGTTTAATTCGAGATTTGATAGTCATAGGTGTCCAGGATAATAAGTTGTCAGAGTCTCTGCAGAAGGACAAATCTCTAACACTGCAAAAATCTATAACCAGAGCACGACAAGCAGAAAGAGTTTCAATTCAACAGTCTGTGGTCAGGGGGGAGTCTTTCAAGGAAGAAATAGGTGCAGTGAAGGCTAAAACTTTTGAAACTGACAAAAATAAATTGTCTGGGGGCGAGAAGTACAATTGCCGAAAATGTGGGACAACACATGGCATATCACACATGGGACAACACATCAAGTATCATACGTGAGTGTCCAGCCTTCAAGGTGAACTGCCATAAATGCAACTCATTAGGCCATTATGCAAAATTCTGTCCTTATACATAAAAACGAGTGGAGGAAATTGAATCAGATGGACCTGACAGTTATCTGGGGGAGATAGAATTCTTGCAAGACAAGGGATGCCCTAGTGTAGCTGTTAGTATTAGTGGCCAACCAGTAAGATTCAAAATGAACTCGGGAGCTGATGTTTCAGTTGTAGGGTTCATAGTTTGAAGCTGAAAATCAAGCCTACAGGAAAAGTGCTTTTTGGATCTGAAAAAACAAAATTAGATATTGAGGGAGTTAGTACAGTGAACATCAACTACAAGAATATGTGTTTGAAAGAAGATGTTTATATTTTTCAAACACAAAATATGCCTCTTCTGAGTAGGAATGCTTTGTTAAAACTAGGCCTGATCACATTCAATACTGTTATGTCTCCAAGGAGAGTGACGTTGGCATTACATGAACAGGTGAAAGAAGAATTTAAACGTATAGTCAGTGTGGTTGAACCTATTTCTGAACCAACATATTGGTACACAAAATATCATAAGAGCAAACCGGTTCCGTACAGGAATCGATATGAGAGTGAGGACTTGATTCTTGAGAAGGGTTATCATCATGGTGAAAGATTGAAGCATGGCTATGACGGTTTATGTTCAAATAAAGGAGAAGACAGAAATCCTTATTCCTGTCCTGAAGGTGAGCTGAATGACTGTAATATTGAAGAGAGTCACTGTGATTAAGTAAAATATAAGAGAGGTAAAAATGCTAGTCAACGTTTTAGAAAGGAAGTCGATGAAAGTGATTCATTATTGAATTGTTTTCTTAAGCGTTCTTGTAAAAACTCGATTAAAAGAAATGCAGTGTCTTTTGAAGATTTATGTCGATTTGTGAAGCAGCAAAACGAACAGATCATTTAGATTCAGAAGCAAGTCGAAAACATCGGACAGAAAGTTGACGTGATCGCCCAAAAAGGAGACAAATTAGAGCTTCAAAATAAGTCACCAGTGTCCAATAGAAGCAGTGATAGAAGAAGATTCGTTGACAACATGGAGAAATGTGGCTGTAACCACGAAAAGGAAAATAATAAAGCACAGAGTTTCAAGCTGTCTGTGGTCAAAGAAAATTCGCAAATCGAGTGTCTGCAAGTATTTCGGGAGCCAACTCCATCTCCTGAGCCTTCCATTCACGTAGATATTGAGGATTTCAGTAGCTCCTCTTCTTCGTCAGGAGCCTCATCTGATGAACAAAGTAAAGGAAATGCAAACGGCAATTCATGGGATACTAAAATTGACTCTGAACAGTTGAAGCATTTCGTGACAATAAGATAAAGGCTCGAAGTAAGAAAATGTTTGATGATAGAAGAGGTGTAAAGAAGCTTCCACCCTTGAAAGTTGGAAACCGAGTCTGGATAAAAGATATGTGCACATGTGGAATTGTCAATAGTGGAGCTGAACAGCCTCGGCCATATATAGAACCCTTCAAAATGGAACATAGTCGAGAAGAAATAGATGGCATCTCATCCATACTTCTGATACTGCAGAATAAAATATGGATATGAACAACATGCTCAAGATATGCCAAGCTACTGCCACAGAAAGGTTAGACAGTTCCGAAATGTTAGACCTCCATTAAGATTTCAAACTTAGATGAAACCAAGGTACCTAGAATAGAAGGTACTGGCCACGCGCATCTCGATCTTCTAATGATCAGAGTCAGATGATCGGTGTGACGTCATAGGTGCTCTAAATATCTATTCTATCTTTTCAATGTTAAACTGAGCAACTTTGTATGTCTTTTTCTCAAAAAGTAAAGAACTTTCAAGTCCCACCGACATCTCCCACGATTCATACGATATTTATCTTCAATTTTTCTAGAAATTTAATACTTTTGGACGGCTGGATCTTTCAGAAAGATCGATTTTGTAAGAGCCTGCACATCGAATACCTGTTGCTCTCTTATTGAAAAATTAACATGCTTTCCCTGTTTTTGTTTTTGCAATTCAATTGCCCAATGCTAATGAATTTGATAAATCGTCATTGAATAAGGAGTTAAAAGAAGAAAACATTAATTGGAGTATAATATTATTTCTCTCAAAATCCTTGATATCTTGTATGTGTAGCCTATTGTATATTACATAGAATCAGTAGAACATCTTGCCGGTTCATCTTCAATTCTTTAGGAGTGCACTCTTAATTCAGGAAAAAATTATATACACATATCCACATACTTTAACCAGGTGATAGTTGTGTGTTACGGTCATATACAATATTTATCTTTATTTTTCTCGAGCAACTTTGTAAGTCTTTCTCTAAAAAAAGTACATAACTTTCAAGTAACATCGACGTCTCCTACGATTTATACAATATTTATCTTCATTTTTTTTAGAAACTCGTCAATTTTGAACTCCTAGATCTTCCAGAATACTCGATTATGTAAGGGCATACTGGTTTGGAAATAGAGAACTCTCATTTGATACTATGAGAAGGGATACTCGTAGAGGGAATGAATAGATTTAATTTGGCAACATTTGAAAAGATGAATGGCTTCAAAGGTTTTCTACTGGAACTTTTCTATTAAAAATTATTATAAAGTTGGAAAAAGGTACTTAATGTAGCCTATTTCTCCTAGTAATAGTTTGAATGATAATATAGGCCTATATTTTTACTTTCCTTGCCCTAATACCATAGGTAAGGAAAGTATTGCTTTCCAAAAAAAATTAAGGTACCCCAATTTCAAGTTTTCTATACGTTTCAAGGTCCCCTGAATCCAAAAACATGATTTTTACTTTCCTTGCCCTATTACCATAGGTAAGGAAAGTATTGCTTTCCAAAAAAAACTAAGGTACCCCAATTTCTAAATTTCTATACGTTTCAAGGTCCCCTGAGTCCAAAAAAGTGGTTTTTGGGTATTGGTCTGTATGTGTGTGTGTGTGTGTGTGTGTGTGTGTGTATGGGCGTCTGTGTACACAATATCTCATCTCCCAATTTACGGAATGACTTGAAATTTGGAATGTAAGGTCCTTACAATATAAGGATCCGACACGAACAATTTCGATCTGATGCAATTCAAGATGGCGGCTAAAATGGCGAAAATGTTGTCAAAAACAGGGTTTTTCGCGATTTTCTTGAAAACGGCTCCAACGATTTTGATTAAAGTTATACGTGAATTAGTCATCGATAAGCTCTATCAACTGCCACAAGTCCCATATCTGTAAAAATTTCAGGAGCTCCGCCCCATCTATGCAAAGTTTGATTTTAGAATCTCAATTATCAGGCTTCAGACACAATCTAAACAGAAAAATTTGAGTGGTAAAGATTGGGCATGAGAATCTCTACAATTAATGTTCAGTAACATTTTCACCTAAAATTAAAAATAATCTCGAAATTCGAGAAAATGTGATTATCCAATTGCAAACAGTTGGCAACTGTTGATTCTATTAAATGATTCACTATGAAGAGATTGCAAACCTTATCAGCTGTCCTAAAGAGTTGAGTTAGTTATAGCATAGAGAAACGATAGCATAAGTAGATATCCCATGGTATAGGGTGTTTTTGTCGCAACTTTTACTGTTATCCCAAGCCGATAGTTCACGTAGTTCTTCCCCATGCAGCTGTGTGACGCTGGTAGTCTCTCAAATCGTGCCGTTGATACACTCTCACCCCAACAAAACAGTAAAAATTGACAATAATCGACAGTAATCGGCTTGAGATAACAGTAAAAGTTGCGACATAAATTCCCTATACCATGGGATATCTACTTACGCTATTGTTTCTCTATGGTTATAGTAATTGAAATATACATTCACTTTGGAACACATTCGCTAAAGAGTTATTACTAATATTTTACTTTCCTTGCCCTATTACCATAAGTAAGGAAAGTATTGCTTTCCGAAAAAAAATAAAGTACCCCAATTTCTAAATTTCTATTCGTTTCAAGGTCCCCTGAGTCCAAAAAAGTGGTTTTTGGGTAAACACTTATAACTTTTGACAGAATGATCAGATCTCCTCGTACCTACAACTCATTATTCTCAGCTCGTCAAGGCGGTTCAAAATCATGTATCATAACTGAAATTTGATGAAAAAAAATCCTCCTTTAGTGTATTTTAGCCTATATTTAAATACACAGAAATTTGATGAAAAAAAATCCTCCATTAGTGTATTTTAGCCTATATTTAAATACACAGAAAAATGGCCAATTTCTATATTCAAAACTGTGTATCTCGGTAATCCGAAATGGTAAAAAATGGTACTTGGTCTTGATTTAAAGAACAGAATATCCTCTTTCATGTGAGGTAAATTAATTTTGTAAAATAGAATCATGAGGTAAGATACGTTTGTTTCAAAAAATCAAAAAATTTGCGATATTTTCCTCATTTTCACAGTCTCGACAGTTTTTCGATAATAAACAGTCATGAAAGATGGATTTAAGACAACGTAGCTTATAGAGCATGTAATTTCTCTTGCATTTGAAACCAATCGCAAATTTCTAACATGTATCTTACTCGTTTAGGACACTCTTGAATAATAGTAAAATCGCAGAAAAAATGAAAATAGTCATTTTTTCAATTGGTTGTAACTTTTGAACGGTATCGAAATCAGAAAAACGATTTATGGGAGCGAAAAGAGGAGAAAATTCTCTACAACCTTGACTAATTTTTACTTTCCTTGCCCTATTACCATAGATAATGAAAGTATTGCTTTCCGAAAAAGAACAAGGTACCCCAATTTCTAAATTTCTATACGTTTCATGGTCCCCTGAGTCCAAAAAATGGTTTTTGGGTATTGGTGTGTGTGTGTGTGTGTGTGTGTGTGTGTGTGTGTGTGTGTGTGTGTATGAGTATATGGGCGTCTGTGTACATGATATCTCATCTCCCAATTAACAGAATGACTTGAAATTTGGAACTAAACCTAGCTCCGCAGTGCAGGCTGGATGCTTGTCTGACTCGGACTAGGCGCTGAGACAGCAAATAATAGCAGCGTTGGTGAGAATTCGAGCGGCCGCAGTAACATCTTCCATCCAGCAATGGTCGGCGTAGTTCGCCTAGCGGACAGACGAAAGATCAGTCCAGTCGGTTATTTGATCCCTCCTGCCAGGCTCAGCCAAGCAGCCGAGACAGAACAATGGAGTGACGGTCTTATTCGCGTTCATCAGCAGTTTTCTTTCTCATGATTATTTTTATTTTTGTGTTGCCTATAAACTCCAGTCACCAGTAAAAAGTTTCCAGAAACGTGGTGTACTACCATATTAATGACTTTTCATGATGATTTTTAATTATTTAAAAACATTGTTGACATTCTGAGCCTTCAGGCTAAACTTGGGGTCGCTGAGAACGAATCTGCAATCAGAATTTCTCTATCACGAAAAATAACGAAAAAACCCAGCTGTTGATCTTCCGGCAACCGTTAATAGTCATCCTGCAATGCGGTCGAAACACTTCCAAGCCAGACACCCATCTCAAATGACAACAACGCCAAGCTGTGAGAAACCATCCTGCACTGCGGTGCTAGGTTTAAGGTCCTTACTATATAAGGTTCGACACGAACAATTTCGATCAAATGCTATTCAAGATGGCGGCTAAAATGGCAAAAATGTCAAAAACATGGTTTTTCGCGATTTTCTCGGAAACGGCTCCAACGATTTTGATCAAATCGTTGAATAAATAGTCATTGATAAGCTCTATTAATTGCCACAAGTCCCATATCTGTAAAAATTTCAGGAGCTCCGCCCCATCTTTGCAAAGTTGAATTTTAGATTCCCAATTATCATGCTTCAGATACAATTTAAACAAAAAAATCTGGTGTGGCGCACTCACACAACTTTCCTTGCCCTTATGAGAATTCATCACCTGACGCTAGTGATCTCGCGCATCTCTAGTCTACTTATAAACAACTAGCTTACCCGGCGAACTTCGTACCGCCAAAAAGTCAATGTATCTCATGTCACACTTGACTTTTATTTGGTGAATCATAAAATTTTTCTGATAATCAATATTTTCATTATTCAATTACGTAATTCATTAAATCAATTTTTAACCAAAAATTGAAAATAAGCTCGAAATTCGAGAAAATGTGATTATCCAATTGCAAACTGTTGGCAACTGTTGATTTTATTAAATCATTCACTATGAAGAGATAGCAGACCTCGTGTGTCTCCAGCGTTATTGTCCTGTCACCAGCTGGCTCAGATCTTTGAATAGTAGGCCTATAGACTTGCGTCAGTTGATCAATTTTCATACTGCAAGGAAAGTTGTGTGAGTGTGCCACACAAGATTTTTTATCAGAAGTGTTTCACAAGATACGCAACTTTGAATATGCGAAGAATTTGTGATACGTTAATCATTTTTACAATCTCAATTGTCTACTTTTGACAATTTGAAAATAATTTCAATTATTTGTGAGAAACTTTCTCGCTTCACCACCTACTTATCTTTTGAAACAAAAAATTTTCTAACATGTCAAAAATGTCATGTTTTCTGCTCGAAATGTCTCAACATTGACAAGCATAATCATTAATTAAAAAATAACTAAAAGTCGGATTAAAATGATCCAGGCACCAATAGAAAGGAGACATTCTCCCCGTTAATTTGATATAAAATTATTACGCTTTACTACGCCAAATGATTCTGAAGAGATATTTAAAAGAAACACAAATCTTCGCAATGTTTCCAATTTTATATTAAAAGTTAAATTTCCTTTTGATCCTTCAACCCTGAAGCTTTTATAGTACTACTAGGATATCGGGGATGATATTCTACATCCAATTCTGACGTTGAATTGAAAATTTCAGAAAGTTGCAATTTTACGGTTTGGCAACCCTGTAATTTCTTCAGATGGAGGGCCAAGTCTCAACTTTATTTTAAACAGAATATAATAGCCGATTTCACACAATACAGAATAAGTGACCTTTATAATTACCTTTTAAATTTTGACACACCAATTCTGTAGTTTTTAGAACCATTGTGTGTATATCCTTTAATAAGGAGTTACGCTCATTTATTAACTGATTCATAATGTTTAATTCAGAAAAAAACTTCAAATTAAAAAATGTGAAAGTTAAAAGTGATAATAAAACTCAATGAAAAATATTATAAAGGTACAGAATTCTTCAAACTTTTGCAGCTAAAAGAAAACAAACAACCTAACCTAATTCAACATCAAGCCGATCAAGCTCTATGCTCAATCCTCAATCACAGAATAGATATGTATTCTGTTCCTCAATGGTTGTCACTGACTCGGGTGACCCAGAGCCGAACAAGATGGCGGCTGACCCGGGGCAAACTCAAGGAGGATCGTGGAGTACGCAAGGCTCGCTGTAGAAATCATTGATATAATATAGTTTCTATATATAGTGAGGTCCACATTATAATGGCAGTGGATGAGAAATAGCGATGCCGATTCTCTGAATTGATTAATTATATTTCTACACTGTCAAAAACATAATTGGCATCGTTTTTGGACCTAGAAATTGATAGTACCACCGGCTTTGTCGAATGATAGACAAGGATAGCAAAACCAAAGTTGATCAAATACTGTCATTATAACGTGGACCTCACTATAGATATATAGATTCTCTATGATTGTGTTCATGGGAGGTTGCGGTGCATGTACGGCTTCGGTTAACTGAGCAGTAACCAGTGAACTCTATACTAACTGGAACGGGCTATCCAATGCTAAGCTACAGCCAAAAGTGTGTAAGGCGGAGTGAGTGAGACAGGCCTACCGTGTGGGATTCCCTTCTCTCTCGTACTCATACATTTAAGCAGGCTGTTGCAGGTCTTGAGTACGATTTTTCATTTTTAAAGTTGAAAAACGGATTTTAATGAGTATTAGGGCTATCAGTATTAGATCACAACCTTTTCTTTTAAATATTGTGATGTATTTGTCGTAAAATGCGTAGAATTGAATAAAAATACGACCGAGAAATGGTGATGTATTGTGTTGCATTTGGATGCAAGAATGGGCATGTTAAAGAAAATGAAATACCATTTCACAGGTAAGTCAAACATTTTTAGTCTATTAATTAATTTGAAGAAACCTTTTTGTTTTGCATACATTTCCAATACTTTTTTCTATATTGATCAGTTTATTTGACCAAAAATAAAACAACAAATTTGGTTATATTCCTAGTATACGGTGATCGTTTCTATGCTACAGTAATTGAAAATTTAGGCCTACTTTATAACATCTAAAATAAAGAAACATAGTTGAAGAACAAATTAATCCTTATTCAAAAAAGAATAAATACAAATGATTAATAATTCTGTGTTATCATCATGAGATGATGATGATGATAATTTATTTTAGGTACATACTTTAATTTTGAAAAATATGATATTGCTATCAGCTGAATTGTGATTAATTTTTGAAACCTTTCAGTTTCAAATAAATAATCGTTCAATTTACAATATAATAATAATTATTTAGCATATTTTACTGTTTGCTTATCATATGGTCATAATTATAATACAATTAATATAAATGTTTGTTCATAGATTACTTTGCATCATTTCTGAAACTCCCACACTTACATGATTGGAAATATTATCAGAATACCTAGTATATTGCTATCATTACAATCATATTTAATAATCCTGTGTTATTGAATCATCATGAGTCCACATAATTCATTTTATTTACCTACTTTTATTGTAAAAAATATGAGATTGTTATCAGCTGAATTGTAATTAATTTTTGAAACCTTTTGATTTCAAATTGTTCATTTCATTCTGGTAATTATGTAGCATATTTTACTGTTTGCTTATCATAGTCATATAATATAATAAAATGTTTCTTCGTTATTTGCTTCATTTCTGAAACTCCCACTCTTACATGATTTGAAATTACACCAATGCACACCTACATAATTCTACATTCATAGCCTGCTGTAAGTAGGCCTATATTATTGAATTGAGATATTTCCTTCAACAATAAATCATAAATCTTTCCTTTAACAATAACAATAAATCATATAATCCAAAAGACAATAATATATCCTCTATCAAAATAAACATAAGACTGTGTTCAATAGTTTCAATTAAACACAGCCCTCCTTTGGACTGTGTACGAACAAAATTCGGGATTGGAATAATGACTATGAGCCTGTTTTTTCATTCCCAATCATTTCATGACAGTTAATATTTGTCCTTGTTAAATAAATAAAAATAAATAGATGATACGCTTCTCTGAAATCTGGCCCAAAGTTATTCCCTTGCTTGTGAAGTTGACAATACAGTACTAAAACTACTGCAGTCACAAATGAAAAAGTATTTTCTTTATTCATATTCAACCTATTTCATTATTTTTGCTCTCAAAAAGTTAACTATGAACTGCTTAATAAATGAAAAATAACGCTTCCATGGTATAAGACATACAATATAGAAATAAAATAGAAATTGAAACTGTGCAATGCATTTTCCCATAAGAGCCAATGTTTTACAAAATGACGAATCCCACAGCAATGCGGGTTGCCTATCTTTACTAGCTGCCACACTTTCTTTGTGTTGATAGTCCATTCCAGTTAGTATAGAGTTCAGTGGCAGTAACCAGAAACCACGTGACTTGCTCCCACCAAACAAAAATCGAATTCTGGTTCACCGTTTTTGGCGCGTACTTTTAAAATTATTCATTCACAGATCAGTGTTGACAAAATAATAAAGGTGTTATCAATATGAACATTTCAGCTATTATTTATTCTTATTCTTATTGAATCAATAATAATTATTAATTTATAATTTGAAAAAATATACAGAGTGATTCATAATTATGGTAAAATATTTTAATGCGTGATAGTAGAGGTAAAAATAAGAAAAAAAGTTCATATAAACATACAGTAGCCTCTCTCTTATCCGGACTCATCGGGACTGAGGCCAGTCCGGATAACGTTTTTTCCAGTTAAACCGACGTTCCCTAAAAGTCGTTAAATTGGTACGCATATTTTGTAGTTTATAAGCCAATAATGACTTTTACGTAAAAATAATAAAACTAGACGCTTTATTATGATATCTGTGAACACAAAACACAAGAAAATAGTTAGTTGCTAAGCCTTTTTACATTTGAAATATTAAAACCAAACAGCCATTATGATTCGTGGCAGGTGCAGAAGTACTGTACAGTCCGGTTGAACCGATGTGCTGATGATTATTTTCCGGTTAAAGAGATGTCACTTCCGTGGAGTGTAGTCCGGTTAAACCGATGTCCGGTTAAAAGGTGTCCGGTTAAGAGAGAGGCTACTGTATATCCATAAACGCTTCATTAGCGAGCTATATAGGGTGAGAGATTTCACCCGGAATTCAGTTCCTCTGGTGAAATACACCGATGCTGAATTGTTTGGGGACTAGTTTTTGAAAAACTTATGCTGGATTCATATGGAAAAATATCTGAAAAATTGAATAAAACTAGTCTGGAAGCTGTAGTGTGAGTAGTTTTTTGAGAAAAAAGTTGAAATATGCAAAAAATTTAAGTAGAAAACACAGACTTCTACGTTTGATGCCCAATAACTTTCTTTAATGACCAGTAAACCAATATTTTTTCGCAATAAAAATTGTAGAGAATTTAATTTTGAAAAGAATTATGTAAGCTGTGTAAAATAAATTCAAATAAAAGTTGAATAAAATGTATTCTTATGTTACATTAACCATAAAAATTTGCTGTTTTATGAAGAGAGAACTAATAATTCATAGGTTGTAGCTGATTGCAAATAGAATATTCGGTTTTTTATGAAAAGTTTTTCTTATATGAAAGTAGCATATCTAAATGACATTAAACTCATACCAAAAGACTAGTTAGATTATGCCATTAAGCCTGGGAGGAAGCTCAAACAGAAGTAGATGATCTCCTATGATTCCTGCCCAAATGTTTACTGAAAACTGATGGTGTGGAAGATTAGGATTGATGGCATGAGGATTCTCAGCTGCCCAAATATGATGGTTGTGGACGTTAACGATAGCAGTTCTTGTAAAGTGTGCCTCGTCGGTAAATAAAACGGTTGTTAAAAAGTTTGGGTAAACATTTTTACTAAAAACCATTGGCAAATACTATCACGGGGAATACAGTTTCGTGGCAATAGAGTATGAACTTTCTGGAGGTGGTATGGATGTAATTTCTGCTATTTTAGTATCCTCCAAATAATAGATTGATTGACATTAAACTGCACTGACAATTCTCTTGTGCTCTTCTCGGGATGTTCATAAATTCATCAAGAACTTATTCTTCTAACTCAACAGTCATAGTAGATCGGGGTCTGCCTGCATAAATGTGCTCTTTGGATATCAAAGAATCTGTTTCAGACAGACGTTGATGAATAGTGGCAAAAAACCTTGAACTTGGACATATTCGGTTAGGAAAGTTCTCTTGATACAAACGTCTTGCTTCAGTACTATTACAGTAGTGTCCCTTTCCATACATTAAATGCATGTCAGCTAATTCGGAGTATTCATAATGTCTAAGATTACCTGCCATTTTTTAAAAAGTTAACACTCAATACGAAAGCAAAGTGGAATGGTTACAAATAACTGGTTAATAGATTAAACAAAAAACACAGCACGGTTACAGTAGGCCTAACTTACAGTTTGTTTTTTTTTCTTTTGTTCAACAGTGAGCTAAAATATTTCTGAAAATAATTTTCAGCTGATAATTTCATTTGAATATTTTCTTATTTAAAACATAAGAAATCAGCTGTTTTAAAGCAGCAGTTATTAAAATCCATGTTTTATTTGCAATCAGCTACAACCTATGAGTTATTAGTTCTTTCCTCATAAAACAGCAAATTTTTATGGTGTAATGTACTACATAAGAATACATTTTATTCAACTTCTATTTGAATTTAGTTTACACAGCTTACATAATTCTTTCCAGAATTAAATTCTCTACAATTTTTATTGCGAAAAAATATTTGTTTACTGGTCATTAAAGAAAGTTATTGGGCATCAAACGTGAAAGTCTGTGTTTTTCTACTTAAATTTTTTGCATATTTCAACTTTTTTCTCAAAAAACTACTCACACTACAGCTTCCAGACTAGTTTTATTCAATTTTTCAGATATTTTTCCATATGAATCCAGCATAAGTTTTTCAAAAACTAGTCCCCAAACAATTCAGCATCGGTGTATTTCACCAGAGGAACTGAATTCCGGGTGGAATCTTTCACTCTGTATAGCTCGCTAATGAAGCGTTTATGGATATATGTTTATATGAACTTTTTTTCTTATTTTTACCTCTACTATCACGTATTAAAATATTTTACCATAATTATGAATCACTCTGTATATTGTCATCATGTTTTTCCTTATAAAGTTTTTTTTTTAATAATTAATGATGGTTTGTGCTGTCATCAATGAAAATTTGACTACTTTTCCTATGCAATTAGTGTTAATGAATAAAACGTTTTATGGAATATTAGCAAAATTTTAATAATTGAAGTTTCTTGATTTATGTCCACTACCTACCCAGACATTTATCTGGATAGATCCTGGCCTAGGAATGAATCAACAAAAGATAGCATTCCAACTAATAGATAACATAAACTCATCTTAGTTTAGTAGAATAGTCAATAAAGCTGAAAAATAGTAAACTTTCCAGCCAATAATGAATGAATTTCTTGCTTTTCGACTATTCTGTAATTAATTTCATCAATGGAATAAAATACTTCGTACGCCTCATCCTTTTTTAGTACCTATATAGACTCTGAATGTGAAGACATAACCTAACAAAACAGCAGACAAACAACGCTTTAACTCTCGACCAAATAATAAGAAGCGTTGATCCCGGTACCGGTTTTGTGGAACATACTTTTCGAGCGGTGCAAGTGAGCATGCACCACTCCTGTGTGGAGTTCCAAGATGGCGACCGGTACCTGAACTGTCAAAAGTTCCCACCCAACGCATTTTCGTGTCCTTGGTTGAAATCGTACATGTACCGCAACCTCCCATGAACACAATCAATCTATATCAATGGTAGAAATGCTCCTCCAGAATAGTGAAGTATGCGCATGCGCTGATAACGTATTTGTTAGAGTATATAGTTCCGTTCATTAATAATAATAATAATAATATTGATAATGAGTTTCTGTTCATGGCGTGGTCATAAGTATGGCCACAAGTGAACAAGTCAAGAACATAAAAAACTGTCTCAAGACAGGTCAAGAACAAAAATACACATCAAACACAAAAAGCAGCAAGCAGAAGAAGCAGCAAGACTAATGCAAGAAGTATCTACTTACAGTCTGAGGATCACAATCATAGAACTCCCTCATAGAATAAAAGGGGTTCTCCTCAAGGAAAGCCCTCAGTCTCCTCTTCAAGACTGTCTCTGACAGAGTCCTGGCTGAAAGTGGCAGCTTGTTCAAAATTTTAGCTGGCTGGTAGATGAGGCTGCTCTGGGTCCTCCCCAATCTACAATATGGCAGGTCCAGCCTCAGCCTGCCTCTGGTGCCATGATCATGCACATCACCCCTGGTAAGCAAAGTACGGACACTGTGGAATGCCTTTATAGCTGACCTGTAAATGTAAAAATTGAATACAGTGAGAATCTTTTCACTCACAAAAAGAGGCTTACAATGAGCTAGAAATTCTGCCCCACAAAGAATCCGGATGGCCTTCTTCTGCACCAGCAGTACATCTTTTACCTCAGAGGCACCACTCCACAAGGTGATGAGTGATGCCTCTGAGTATCGAGAGCCTTGAGTTTTTCGAGAAAAAGCATACTCTAAAAAATTAAAGATAATAAGATTTCCAATAGATTGAGTGGTTGAACAGGATTCTACCATTTTTGGTTCCTGACCTACAAATTTTCAAAAAAGGGGTATTTTCTAATGGTTTTTCAAAACCATTAGAAAATAGTTGTAATCCTACAACTTCTACCCTATACAACTTGGATATTTTCCTAGCAATGATTAAAAAAATCACACATCACGTGAAAGAACAATCACATAAGTGTGGCAATGTAATTCACTCTTCATCTCTAGCACCATCATCATCATCCAGATCATACTAGACTTTAAATACCTATGTTAAATAAGTTGTCTGGAATAAATAATCGAAATTGAAATTTGATTAAATATTGAAAATTTCTCCTTGAGTGTATTTCAACTCATATTCTTATTAAAAAGGAAATGGCCAATTTATATATTCAAAACTGTGTATCTCGGTAACCCTAAATGATAAAAAATGGTAATATTGGTCTTGATTTGAAGAGCAGAATCTCCTCTTTCATACCGTTGCCGTTATTGGTTCGGTACTCTGTATTTTAGGTTTTGAACATGCTACTTCAGCTCCACACTTTTGTAGGTTAAGATTAAGTTGTTTGTTCGCATGGTCAGTGCGTCAGTGCGTCAGTGGTCACATGAACATGAACACTGTTACCAATTTCCTATAATATTTAGTTGTAAATACTAAATAGATGAATGGCCTCCCTATAAATGCTTAGTAGTTACTAACCATTTATTCCTAAAAAACGTCAATATTTTATTTTTATTGTTTGCCACTTTCAAATATATTCATTATGGGGAAAAACAACACAAAAAAGGTTAGTCCATTAGCCTATAAGTCCTAAATTAAGCGATTGGCCTAATAGTTTCAACATACTGTAAGTCAGCTTGAAAAACTACTAATTTTTTGGCACAAAACAGGTTAGATCAAACCTTAAATTTTTCAATGTAAAACAAAATCAAACTTTAAACCTAACCTTACTTACTTGATACTCTTGTAGTAACTATATGAGTAAGTAATTATATGATATTTGGGATATGCCTTAGGGATTAGGCAAATAAGGTACAAATTGTGTATCCACTGTTTATCTTATATATTGTTCACTCTAATAATATAGTTTTACTTTAACCCAAATGATTTTTGTTGTTTTTGATTAGAATGGAACGTTTTATCATTGTACGGTACGTGTTAATCTTTTGTATCACCGTGTAGGTGTGTTAAATTTGGGCCTTATTTCATATTATAAATCATAACTGTTCTAAGAACATTCAACTCTCTGAATACCTAAAATTTGATTTTTTTGTAAATATAGTTTATGTTCAAAAGATCGATAGGCTAAAGAACCAAAGGCACTTTAGTAGCCTATATAAACCGCAGAATACAGCATTGGGATCTATCTAACATAGATTTAATAGAGGATGTCAAGACGAGCTCAACCATGTATCACATTGTTGTCGATTTCAAAGGATTAAATGAACAAACAGCAAAAAGTTGAAATTTCCATTTTTTTATTTATCAGTAATTTTTATCTAGTTGAATACGAAACCAAATTTTATAGAGTTAGTAGGAGTAGAATCAGGAAATTATTTGTGCGTGTGAGTTCAAGTATAGTGAGTTTTATTAAAGCGTATGTGAGTGTTTCTGAAGAGTCCAAGTTTGAATATTGTTAAAATAGTGAGTGCCGAACTTTTGTTGTTTTTCTTATAATTTAATTTCATAGAATGACCGAGGCCCAAATTTAAATGCAGCAAGTTAGCAGGTTCCCAAAATGTATAGATTAAAAATTGAGTATGTCTTCTTCACCTGAATCGATTGCTGAATAACTTTGTTCTGTTTGAAAATTTGACATGTTACCTGACTTTTATTAATTCGTTCTATTTATTTAGAGTTCAATAAACCTGAAGTTGAATTTTATCAGTATTTTTCATTGAAGTTCCTGACTCGTAGTTGCTAGTTGCTAAAATAGGTGACAATTAGTTAATGATGATAATCTGTGCATGTGAATGAACGAATCCACTAAAAGCTCCCAACCAATCAAGGATTCAAATACCGGTAGATGATTTGATAGCAGTAAACTTTAGCAAATATTATGTAAAAGAAGAAACAACCCCCCTCCTTTCACATTGGTGCGCAGTGGTGGTATAGACTGCAAGAATGTCTATCAAACCACATGTATTTTTATATATTTTATATTTTGGAAGATTAATCAAATAGAGACAAAGATATCTCCGGTTTCAGAAATGATGTCAGGTTAAATGATGTAGGGTTAAAAATACCTCCACCGGTTACAATATCGAGCTGACGTTTATTCTATCGTTTTAAGATGAATGGATTTACAATAATTAATGTCGTACGACATTTTATCGTAAATCTATTATTCATAAAGTTATTCCCATACAAAGTCAAAACATTGGGAAATTTTCACCTCATAATTTTATATTTTGTCTAATAAAAGTTTGCGTTCTCTTTTTCCTAAAAAATGTGGCCCGACCTCTAAACGACACTTTAGCTTAGATATATTACCCGAGTTAACCTGGTTCGGACACCAATCATGTCGTTTCATGTCAATGTTTTGTGTCGATGTTGAAACCTATACTATTCCAAAATAGTTTATTTTAAAAAGTAAATAGTACAAAACAACACTGTTTATTTGTTTCAGTTCAACCTTTGACATTAAAAAGATTTAGGGATAAAATTTATCATACTATTATACAAGTTATACATATATTATGTCAAAACGCCTAAAAGTGTGACCATCTACTCTAATAAAATCGATAAATTGGTTCGAACATTCAATTTTTACTTTTATGGTATTCTAACTTTATTAAATTTCTCCAATCAATCATATGAATGATTAAACTCAATTTACTTCATTTTTGGACAGTATGACTTAGATGTCAAATCCGTATAAAATGTGAATAGGTCCTTATGCATACATGCACGTTAATACATATCACTTGTTTCTTGTGATGTTCAGGGTCGTGCTGTGAAAAAGAATAAGCAAACAAAATTGGAAGAACCAGATGAATTAACCAGAGCACCACATTCCTTTGTCATCCATAAAGGAGAAGTTGGGCAATATGTGCAGGACCTCACTAAGGATTTTCGGAAACTCATGGAGCCATTCACAGCCTCGTCATTGAAGGTGAGTTCTCTCTCTCTCTCTTTCTCTCTGTCTCATCATTATCTCATACCTATTAGTATCCTATCCGCACTATCAAAAGTACTTGGAAGACTTGTACATGCAAAATTAACCGAGTTCCTTGAGCGTAAAAAGAAGCTTCATAACAGCTATCAGTTCGGTTATCGTAAATATCATGCAACAGAAACTGAAAATGCTCCTGTACGTGTCACTGATTATATTAGGTTGGCAATGGATCAAAGAAAATGTACATTCTTGACTTATCGACTTTTCTAAAGCATTTGATACTGCTGATCACAAAGTTCTTCTTAATAAATCAGTTATTCTTGGTTTCAGTCATAAATCAATGATTCGATTTATCTTACAGGTAAATCAGGTAAGATTATCTTACAGGTAATACAGGTTTCTCTTGGCGAGAACAGGTCAAATTGGTAAAATGTTTCACATGGTATTCCTGAATGTCCCATCAAACCCGCATGAATTTATGACCTATATATATATAATATAATATCAATTGAAACAGGAGACACAATATAAATAGATTGAAAACACTTGAAAACTTACATTAGAAATGGGGGGAAATTTTCGGAGACTGAGTCTCCTTTCTCAACCGATCAGACTCTCAATGTCTGCTTATATTACAAACTTTAAAGTTTGTAATATAAATTAAAACAGGAGACACGATATAAATAGATTGAAAACACTTAAAAAACTTACATTATAAATGGGGGAAATTTTCGGAGACTGAGTCTCCTTTCTCAACCGAGCACAGACTGCAGTTTTGAATCCAACGGTCGTGTGACCACAGAGTATGGACGGAGACTCAATTGTAGCAGCAGAGACCACAGATTACGCGGTGCAGACGGATGGAGAGAAAAAGGGTAACTTCTGTCCTGCCTTCTACATAGGTGAAACCACCACTGCCCTAAACCTCCGGATCAACAATCACAGGGCTTCCTTTAAAAATAATACTCCCCTACCCATCCCCACTCATGGCTCTGAGCACAACAAGAACTTTGACCAATGCTTGAAGTCAAAGACCTCGCCACTCTCCCTCCCACAGCCCCCTCCATAGATGTCAAGACGAAAGAATTGGCTTTTATTTGGGTGCTTGGAGCTGCTTCCAGTCCTGGTCTTAACAGACAGCAATAGTACCATAACTATCAACTCTACACCAACTGTCCAATTAAATTGAAATAAATTTCATTTTTTTAAAGAAATTTCACTGCTATCAAATATATAATAAATTTTCAATAAAAATAAAAATAAATTTAATTCCAATTCAATTCTATAATTCCATTTTCTAATTTTATTCTACTTCATTTCGGATTTCTAATTTTGAATCTCCTCTTTTCTATCAATTCATAATCTACACCTTTCTTTATCCATAACCCACTCTAATTTGAAACTTCCCTCTTGAAATAACCCATCATGGCTCACCAACTTATCCCATAATGCTCCTTCAATCAGTGTGCCTCCGTTCGTCTGTGCTCTATGGTCTACACAACATCTCTACCGCGTCTCTGTGGTCACGACCGTTAGAATGTTCCAACTCCAATACCTTATCCACCAATACTTTCACCAAATCCACCCACACTCAACAGTTCCTACACTTTGAGAGTTGCCATCCCTACCACATCAAAAGATCCCTCCCACGTTCCCTCTCAATCCGAGGCCAAAAACTTTGCAGTGATCCCCACCATCTTGACCAGTACCTCAAAAAACTCCACCAATCCCTCCTGAAATGTAACTATCCAGAAAGGTTGTTACAGAAACAAATCTCCTCTAAAACTGGCACTAATCCAACCACAAAAAATTACCTAATCCCAAACTCCAAAGATCTGTATCACATACTTCCCTGGAATCGAAAACCTCAAACCTAACCTTAAAGATATATTCCATGTCGGCTCCTCCAATCCCTCTACCAAACACATTTTCCAGCAACCACCCACCCTCATTTATAAGCAACCTCAAGAAAATTTTCAGTAAAAACAAATCACTCACCTCTGATGAAATCCCAACTCCACCTGGTACCCTACCTTGCAAACGCCCCCACTTATATATATATATATATATATATTATATATATATATATATAATATATATATATATATATATATATATATCAGTTAACACATGCTTCAAGAAGACAGACGAACAGCAAATCACCTACAAGAGTGGTGCAAATGCATCTCAAATCGACTACATTCTGTGCGATAGCCCAATGCGAAAATACTTTAAAGACTGTAAGATTATCCCAGGTGAACCTCTCACTACACAACACTGACTGTTAGTTGCAGTTAAAGTTACCGCAGTGGAAAAACGGTTTCAGGAAGAAAGCTGAGCCGAGGATAAAATGGTTTATTCTTCAAAAGCCTCAAGGAAGAGCTCTGGCATCAACAGTTGCAGGGTTTTTGGAAACGTGTAATACAGCAGGAAAAGATGTAAACATTGTATGGAAAGATTTCCAAAAGCACTCAACAGATACAGCCAAAGAGGTACTAGGTATTAGCAAGGGTATTCTGAAACAAGGAAAAGACCCCAACTGGTGGATTGAAAATGTAAAACCATTTCTGCGAGAAAAGAAGTTGTGCTTCAAAACCTGGCAAACATCAAAAGAAGAGTCAGATAGCCAAAAATATGTTGCTGTTAAGAAGCTGACTAAAAGGATTGTTGCATGCTTGCGGGCGGCAGCTAGAGATGATATGTACAATAGATTGGAGAAAGCAGTTACAGGCCAGGAAATTTTCAGAATTGCAAAACTCAGAAATAAACAAACTAATGATATAAAACAGAATAAGTATGTGAGGAACTCCACAGGACAACTGTTAACTTCAGATAACGATATCAATGAAAGATGGCATGAGTATTACAACCACCTATTAAAATGAAGAGCTCCTACGAGAGTCACTACCTAGCCTACCTTCAGTGCATGGCCCTATAAGAGCAGTTGCGCTGGAGGAAGTGAAGGCTGCCCTTAGAAAAATGAAAAATAGCAAAGCAACAGGACCTGATGAAGTACCTGCAGAACTCTTCAAAATATGCAGAGAGTCAAGTACAATGTCGCTAACAAACCTCTTCAACCTTATTCTTACAAAGGGTAAAATGCCTGGTGGATGGAGGCAGAGCAACTTAGTGTATTTTCACAAGAACAAGGGTGATGTGGAAGACTGTGGCAATTACTGTGCAATTAAGCTAACGTCACATGTCCTATAGATCTGGGAAAGTATGCTTGTGGAAAGACTCAAAGAATTAACTACATTTACACTAGTTTGGCTTCACTAGTGGGGTAGGCACAATAGATGCTATACCATAGAAATCAATAGATGCTATACCATAAAAATCTTGATGGAAAAATACAAAGCACTAAAGAAGGACCTTCATCTAGTCTTCATAGATCTTGAGAAAGCGTTCGACCGTGTTCCAAGAGAGCTTATATGGCAGGCACTACGAGGACAACTGGTTCCTGAACAATACATCGAAATCCTCAAGGACATATTTCATGACATCAAGACTAGAGTCCTCAGCCCTACTGGTGTTGGTCCGGAATTTGATGAGCGGAATAATCCACTCTTAGTCCGCTGTTGTTCAACCTAGTCATGAACAACGTTACCGCACACCTCCAGAAGCCAGCCCCTTGGTCGCTTCTATATGCAGATGACATAGTCCTTGTAGCAGAAACTTTACAACAGGTTCAAATAGACTTAACAGCATGGTGCACAGCATTGGAAAGTCGAGGGTTGAGAGTAAGTCGTACTAAAACAGAATACATGCACTGTAACTTCTCAGGAATAAGAACATCTAACATCAGCGTGGCACAACCTCAGCTTGATGGCACCCTTTTAAAACAAGTTGATCACTTTAAATACTTTGGATCTACTCTTGCATCTACAGCCTCCGTTGACAGAGACATCAAGGACCGGATAACAGCTGCGTGAATGAAATAGCGATCATTGACGGGAGTCATCTGCGATGTAAAAATGCCCACCGAGGTCAAAGGAAACATATATAAGAGAGCAATTAGGCCAGTTTTAATGTATGGATCTGAATGTTGGGCTATGCGAAAGTCAGATGAACAACAAATTCATGTTACAGAGATGAAGATGCTCTGGTGGTCGGGAGTTGTAACCCTGAAAGACAAAGTTAGGAATGAATATGCAAGAGGAACATTTAAAGTGGCTAATATAACTGATAAGCTGAAGGAAAATCGCTTGCGCTGGTACGGGCACGTTATGAGACGTGGTGAGCATCACATGACCAGATTCTTTATGGGAATTGAACAGCCTAGGAGACGCCCTGGTAGACCGCTGACAACCTGGATGGGTACCATTTCCAAGGATATGAGGACGACGGATTTAGAGCCTGAACTGACTCAGCAGCGCTGGGAATGGCGGGAAAGGATTAGGAGGGCCGGCTCCAAGAGAAATGGGACACAGGCTCGGGAAAAGAAGGAGGTGTTCCTGAATGTTCAATTTTAGGCCCTCTTCTTTTCAATCAGTATGCAAATGACCTACCCTCTGCTGAAAAATTCTCTAGTTTCCATGCATATGCAGATGAACTTTAAATTTATGCAAGCCGTCCTATCACAAAACTAAATGAAACCGTGCTAAAATTATTCAAGACTTTTTCAAGTTTGATAGTCGAATCGTCATAACATCAAGTGAATCTCAGCATAGGGGGGCATAATGTTCTGATGCTTAGCGATTCTGGTGTAGGAATATTAATACTAGCAAGATTTGTAATCGGATTTCTTTTCTTTAATCTGATCAAAATGTGTTATTAAATCCATATTATTAATAAATAATCAATGATTGACTGAATGTTATTAATGTATAATGGATTGAATTGCAGGTTCGCAGGAAAAATGTGGTGAAAGACTTTGTGTCGGTGGCCGGCCTACTGCACGTGTCGCACATGGTGATGTTCACCAGGACAGACAGCAACGTGTACATGCGCATTGCGCGCCTGCCGCGCGGACCCACGCTCACATTCAAAGTGCACAGCTACGCGCTGGCCAGGGATGTGCTCTCGCTGCTCCGCAAACAGTTCGTTGTGACAAAGCACTTCAAGCACTCGCCACTCGTCATCCTCAACAGCTTCTCCGGCGAAGGTGCGCACATCAAGCTCATGGCATCCATGTTCCAGAACATGTTTCCAGCAATCAATCTGGCCAACGTAAGTGATTTATTACAGCTATGGATAATTCATAGAAATATATTTAACATTGTCATTATATTTCTAATACACATTTTTACAATTTGTCTCCAGATCACAATAGGCAATTCAATTTTGAAAAACAAAAAACATGAAAATTATAGAACCAGTACAAAATGATGTTCGAGATTATATTGGTATAGGTAGAGTACGACGATATGGCCCTTGGTTTTCATTGTTGGCAGCCAGGAGCCATCTCGTCGTGCGCAACCTACCACTTTTATTTACATAGCCTATACAGTACAACAATAAATCCAGAAAAAGAATCAAGAGCTATAAGAAAGTTTAGAAAGAATATACTGGAATAGTTCGGCTTGCGTGATAATAACCCGATTATGTTGTAGAAGAATCTAGGCCTATATAATAATAAGATAAAATACCAAGTGGAAAGCGACTAACTTGGTTGAATAGATCACTCTGAAATCATGCTCTAAATAGTTGAATAATCTGTTGTATGTAACTGACTTGTATAATCATGTCACGGTTCTTATCAGATTGATCTTTAAAATTGAACCACTCCTAATTTCTTTATCAAACACAAACTGTGATGATTTCAATCAACTAGACTACTATATCAGTGTCAAAATGTCGCAGATAAGTGGAAAATAGTTCACATTCACTCGAGAAGCATGGATTATGGATTTGTTCATTCATGAATCATGATTTATAATATCTCTAGACTCTAGTGTTATTAAAATTGAATGTGTTATTGAGTTTTTCTTTATAAAAGATACATTGATGTGATTTTAAAAAATAAATAATTTAATTATATAGTTACTCCTTGGAATGTTGTGACATCGTCTATAGCTACAAAAATGATTGTTAACTGAAATACTTTTTATTATTTATTCAAATACTAATATACAAAACATGTTTTGTGTAAAATTCGATTTGAAATTTAAGAAATGTATAATTTGGTTCAAACTTGCTTCATTCACAGATAAACCTTGACACAGTTTGTCGGAGTGTTCTGTTCAATTATAATCAAGAGACGAAAATGATTGATCTCAGACACTACGCAATCAGAGTTGTTCCAGTTGGTTTGTCAAAAGGAATAAAAAAGATTGTTCAAAGCAAAGTACCGAATTTGAGCAAATTCAATGATGTTTCGGAATATATAACAAAGTGAGTGTTTTTCTATTTATTCATTTAAAGTAATTTATTCTAATGAAGCCGAATTGGAAACAGTTCCTTTCAATTAAATTGAAATATTATAGGTAATCGTATTGAATTGAATTGATTTTATTGTTTCACAAAAAACAGATTTATAAAACATCAGTAAATGTACTAATTTAAAGAAGATTATATCTATGTTTAAACTATTTCACAAAATAATTGAAACTGTACTTTCATGGACCTGTCGGTCTGTTCGTGAGTAAGAGTTCACATACCTATATTGAAATTTAATTTACACAGATAACTTATCTATGATACAGAGAAGTAAGATTACTATTATAGATAACTACCAATATTCAATAGTATTGAACAATACAATATCAAAACTAAATAAAATATAAAAATACTTATTTAATTTTAATAATCAAGCTCAACGCAGAATAATATTAATTACATAAGAGACATTTCTGTCGCAAACAGCTCGCGGTTCTTGTTGTGTTGGAATATTCAAGCTCATTTTATTCTTAAATTCATTCATTAAGACAAATTTAACATAAAGCTTCTTAATAGTTAGAACATTAAAATAGATAAATAAACGTTTGGAAGAATATGTTCTTTCCAGGCCCAGTTCTTTCCGGCTTTGATAATAGCTTTCTGAGTCACCGAAAGTTCTGCACGCACCTCCCCAGACAATAATTCCATAGATAAGAAAGGATTGACTGCACAAGTGCGTGATACACTGTTCTCAATTCCTTCGTGTTAAGAATGCCCTTCAGTTTTGAAAAACAAAAATCAATTTCCGTAATTTTTTGTTAAAGTAGAAAATATGTGGATGCCAAGATAAATTATTATCAATGATTATACCCAGGTATTTGAACTCGTTGACCGATTCAATCACCTGGCAATCACAGTCATCATTACACACCTGACCACAACAATGTAGTTTTAGCAGTAAATTATCCGGAGGGGCGCGGTTTTTATGAAGGAATATTGGAAGAATTTTGGTCTTCTTCGCATTCATACTAAGAATGTTGTCGTCAAACCAATTTTTGAGTGTAATTAAGTCTCTGGATGCCTTCTCGTAGACTTCCATCCAGCTGTCTGCCTCAAAATAGACTGCAGTGTCATCAGCAAACAGTAGCATTCTACCCGATATATCGGATTTGCTAATGTCATTGATGTATATAAGGAATAAGATGGGCCCAAGTGTGCTTCCTTGGACAACCCCAAAATCGATACTTCGCACCTCACTATTGACACAATTTGTATTGTTGTTATTTATATTATTGCTATTATTTTCAATTATATTATTGTTACCACCATTGTGACTATAACTGAATGGACTATTTATGTTTACTATTTGTTTGCGACCCGACAAGTAGCTTCCGATCCAATCATGAAAAGCGCCAATTATCCCAATATTTTTCAATTTATTAAGTAA
This sequence comes from Nilaparvata lugens, assembly GCF_014356525.2. NCBI lineage: Eukaryota > Metazoa > Arthropoda > Insecta > Hemiptera > Delphacidae > Nilaparvata > Nilaparvata lugens. Next base: position 64,564,341 of record NC_052504.1, on the reverse strand, counting down.
TATTGCGCGATCGATAGAATCGAAAGCCTTTGGTCAACAAACAGCAAAAGAATATATTTGTTATTATTAATGCCTTTTCTCAAGTAGTCACTTAGTCGATAGAAGCAGTTGGAAGAGTTGCAGTCGTTCCTGAATCCAAACTGGCAATCAGATAACAATTTGTTTATTTTTAAATATTGAGACAGTTGGTTTTTGTAGCATTTTTCAATAACTTTTGAAGATACACTCAGTAAAGATATTGGACGGTAATTATTTTTATCTCCCTTATCACCTGACTTGTACAGAGGAATAACCTTAGCCAATTTGAAAATATTGGGGAAAATACCTGAGTTAAAACTACAATTAATAATATGACAAAGTGGAATAGTAATAAAATCTATGCCATTTTTCAACAAATAGCCCGATATATCATCGCAGCCAGGAGCAGAACCTCCGCGCATTTCCGCCACACACTGTCCAACCTCCTGCTCTGACACTATTCTTAAGACGAATTGTTGGACAGGAGGACAGACAGGTTGGACTGGAGCTCCAAGTCTCTGGTTTCTTTGCTTAATCTCATCAGCTAGCCTGGCTCCAAAATTAGAAAAGTAAACGTTAAATTCATTTGCTATATCCAACGTAGACTTGGGATTGTTGTCGCTATTGTTACATTTTGTGTAATCATGAATAGAAAAAGAAGCAGTTTTGTTGCTAGACCCTGATATCTCGTTGATTGTTTTCCAAAAATTTTTGGGCTTATTTGTTGAATCCATCTAATAGTTTCCTTTTGAAATATTATTTGTTTTTTTTAACAATTTACTCAACATACTGCGATACTCATTATATTGATAATAATAATAATAATGTTTTATTAACTCAAGAGCTTTTACAAACATAGAGTTTCGTCATACAGTGATTTAGAGTCAATACAATTAATATACGTTCCATTCCATTGTATATTCAATATAAATCTTATCACAGCTAGTTTGTTCCACTGCTGAATCAGTGTAGATCATAATTGAATACAATATTTCAGCCTGAAAATGTAAACAGAAAACAGTGCTACAGTCAGTAGCGATAGCGATCTGAATGCTTCTCTGCAGGGGTTGTTGTATCCGAGTCCCGCCAGATACCTAACAGCTTTCTTTTGTATGAGGAAAATTCTATCCAAGTTCGTTTTTGATGAACTGCCCCCACAATTCAATACCATATACTAAGTGGGAGTATATAAGGGAGTAATGAATAATTTTACCTCTGCCGTTGGGTGCGATTTTTATCATGCTGCGTAGTATGAATATACTTCTTGAAATTTTACTAATAAGATCATCTATATGTTGTACAAAAGTGAGCTTGCTGTCTATAAGTATGCCAAGTAGCTTAACAACATTGGAATTGTCTAAAGATTGAGTTAAGTACAAGCATTGGCTGGAAGGACAAAGGTCTATTTTCAAATATAATCATATTGGGTTTCTTTGCATTTACTTTAAGATTAATTTCGTTAAAATACTGAATTAACTCATTACTTCCTGAATTCATGTTCATCTCTGAGTTTTCAAGACATTTATCACTATGGATCAAAGTTGTATCATCAGCATATAGGGTAATAGTAATAGATGACTTGTCTTTGTATCTATATTGAATATCATTGATATATATTATAAACAAGAGGGGCCCCAATATTGAGCCTTGAGGCACTCCTGTACTTAGTTTCAATTTATTGGATCTATTCTCACTTGTATCTGTAGAGATAAGCTGTACATATTGAAACCTGTTTGTTATGTATGAGCTGAGTAGCTTGTAGCTATTACCCCTAATTCCTAGTCGGTATAATTTATCAAGAAGGATCATCTTATCTACGCAATCGAATGCTTTGCATAGGTCTATCAGCACACCACAAGCGAATTTCCTGTCTTCAATATCTGATATCAGTTGCTCAAAAATATCTATCAAAGCAGTTGTCGTAGATTTACCCGGAATAAAGCCATTTTGGAATGGGACTAAAATATCATTTTTTCTTAGATATTTCATTATCCTAATGAACAAAATTCTTTCGAATATTTTGGAAATGGCCGGCAAAATTGATATTGGACGATAATTGTTAGCATCTAATTTATCCCCTTTCTTAAATATGGTTATCACCTTTGCTATTTTCAAAGCATCTGGGAAGATGCCTTGTTGGAAGCAAGAATTTATAATCCGCGAAATCGGCTCAGCAATGACCTCACAGCAATACTTCAATACTTTAATTGGTATTTCATTCATCATAACCAATACATGATTTCATCTTCAGTGCTCTGATCACGTTAGTTACCTCGGTTGGATCGGTGGGTGAAAGGAAGACTTTTTTCTTGAAAGGAACCCACGTCATTGTCAGCTGTGTCAATTTGTTTAATCTACTATCACTTCTATTTTTGGATCCTATGAGAGCAAAAACTTCATTGAAAGCGCAAGCTGTTTCATAATCATTCTCGGTTAATTTACCATTATAATTCAATTTGTTGATACTCTCAGTTACACCATTGCATTTACCTCCAAAATGATTTATAATTTTCCAACTAGTTTTCGATTTGTTACTGGATGTAGAAAGCAAATTTCCAAAATATTTCTTTTTTGCTTCTATCACCTTAATATCATACAAACTCTTGACCCTATTGATTAAATCATAGTTTACATCTAGTCCATTTTTACATCTAATTGTTGCTAACCTAATCATTAATCTTATCTGATTCAGTTCTTCAGTTGCTTCATTTCTACTGGCTGGAGTTTGCTGGTATCCGTTGGACAATGATGGAGATTGTTTCAAGTTTTTCCTTTGTGCTTTTCTGCAAATTTTCAACACCGTGTTTCCTGCTCTGCATAAAAGATGTCCTCAAGTCGGTTCACAAGCTAGACCTAGTTCTGCTCGCAGATCTGGATTGTGGTACACTCAAGAATTGAGAGAGTGCAGAGACATGACACTGGTATGATGAAGGATGCATCATACAATGGTATGATGAAGGATGCATCATACAATGGTATGATGAAGGATGCATCATACAATGGTATGATGAAGGATGCATCATACAATGGTATGATGAAGGATGCACAGGACTCTCATCTGCGTGATTTTTATTATCAGCGATATCTCGGATATAAGAGGGAATACCACCACAAGATTGATGAAGCCAAGAGGAGTTTTAATGAGTCTACTATTATTTCGGCCTGTAATCCGGCAAAGGCAGTATGGAGTATTGTCAAAAACAGTCAAAGGAAATACTCCCCAATTCATTGTTTGGCCAGTCCTGATGAATTTAACTCTTACTTTTTGTCAGTTGTGCGAGATCTTGTTGCAGACATACCTGTATTGACTCCGGTGGATCAGGGGGAGGATGCAGCATTTACAAATTGGAGGCCAATTGAAGAGGCCACTGTGATACGAATAGTTTCTGGTTTCAAAAACCTGGTTTCTGGCAAAATCTGGTTTCTTAGTCAGGATGTATATGGCCTCTCCATTCCTGTTCTGAAACGAATCATTCATCTGATTGCTGCTCCACTCACAAAGTGTATAAATCAATGTTTGAACGTGGGAGTTTTCCCAGACGAGCTGAAGATTTCCAGGACTGTTCCAGTGTACAAGAAGGGCCCTAGAACAATGATGGGTAGTTTTCGACCAATCTCTATTGAGCCAGTTTTTCCAAAATCAGGAAGGTTATTATGAAAGAGCAGTTGATGGCCTATTTTGTGAGTGAGGATCTCTTTTCATCCTGCCAGCATGGCTTTCTAAAGGGTAGATCAACCATCACTGCTGTTGAAAAGTTGATAGAGGAAATCACCAATGCTTTTGAGGAAGGAGAATCAGTGTGCCTTACAATGTGTGACCTCAGTAAGGCTTTCGATTGCATTTCTGATGGTGTCCTGCTGAAGAAGCTGAAGTCATATGGAATTGGTGGGGCAGTTTTCAGCACTCTGTCCACTTACCTTGACAACAGACGTCAGGTGGTGAGTATTGATGGAGCCACCTCAAGCAGTGAATTGGTAGAGTATGAAGTACCTCAGGGATCGGTTCTGGGCCCTCTCCTCTTTATCATTTCAATTAATGACATTGGTCTAAAAATGAATGCTTTGGTATATGCTGACGACACTACACTGATCAATAGAGGACGTGATGTGCAGTTGCTGGGGCAGGCTGCTGATGATTCTTTGAGGTCTGCTGAGAGCTGTTTCAACCAAAACAAGTTGCTGCTGAACAAGGACAAGACACAGAAGCTGCTCCTTGGGACAGGTTGGTCGAGTGGTTGAAACTGATGTGAAGTTTCTGGGTTTTTCCTTGAATACCAGAATAAGCTGGACAAGTCATATTGTCAATGTTTGCTCCAGGCTGTCCAGTGTGCTCTATCTTCTGCGAAAGTTTAAATCGGAAATTGGTGCCGGATACCTGCTTACTGTCTACTATGCCATGTTTCACAGCCATGTCTTTTATGGACTTGACCTGTGAGGACACTCTGGACGACTTGGTGATGTGCTGTTTCTGCAGATAAAGGCTGTTTGAGTGCTGACGGGCAGTGACTACATGGCTCATTGCAGACCACTCTTCAAGAGGCTAAAAATGCTTACTGTTGTAAATCAGTTCATTCTTGAATGTCTGGTTCGCATCAGAGACAGAGCTAGGAGTGCTGATACTCGTGGTGAGATACATGGCTATGGAACCCGTCAGACTCACTTCATCAACATGCCAAGATGCCGTTTGGCAAGGACTCAGAGGAGTTATCATTTCATTGCATTCAAGATGTTTAATAAGCTGCCAGAGTGGGTCAAGGATAGTGGAAGTGATAGACAGTTCCGAGCAGTTTTGAAATCACTCTTGGTGGAGCATCCATTCTATAGCCTGAGTGAATTTCTTGATAATGAGATGACATTTTGAAACTTTTTTTTGTGACATGTTTTATAAACCCTGACACAGTCTATCCAGCAGAGCTGGCCAATGACTTAGAATAAAACTAAAACTTCAGAATCCCAGTTAAACCTTTTTTCGGGTTGATAACCTTTTGCTCTTGAAGTCATAATGGGGCAGTATTTAATGAAGTTTTCTCTTAAAGTCGCAAAAAATAAATCAAATTGCTTATCAGCATCGTTTTCTCTCAGTAATAAGTTAGACCAGTTTACATTTTTCAATGCATTATACAATTTTGTCGTATTAGTCTCACTACAATATTGTGAAATCGGGGTTCATTGATGAATGAGATTGGGGTTGAAGGGCTGACTTAATTAATCTGCTTAATCTATTTATTTTTTCTATGGATCTGATAAGCCGCCCATTTGTAATCCAAGTCTTTAATTTTTTGAATTTATTACTATTATTACCTCTATTTATAGTGGTAGAGCAGGTCTGATGGAGCAGAGCTATAAGCTCCAGAATTTCTCAGCACAAAAATTAGGATCCTGTGAAGAGATAGCTTCATCCCATGACTGTTCGGCCAGAAGTTAAAAGAATTTTTCATTATAAATTTTCTTGAATTTGGAGTTTTGAATATGAGAGCTAATGTTATTTTTATTATGTTTTATGGTGATGCCTATTGCGTAGTGATCCGTGATATCGGTTTTCAATACTGCTGGAAAAAAAGAATTAGTATCTGGGGGTCTAACAAATAAATGATCTATACATGAAGAAGAAAAAGGAGTTTCCCTAGTTGGAGAATCAATACAGCAAGCAAAGCTGGCTTCATAAAGCACGTCAATATACCTGTTGCTTAGGCTGCTAGTTTGTTCATTATAATAATAATAATTATATTGTTGAGAAAAACCGTATAAGTTAACCGGTGATAAGTTCACATGCGGGAAATTCAAGAAAGAAAAACAAAATAATAAGAGAGTTCAACTTCGATCCTCGCTTGAGAGGAATAAAAAAAATAAAAATGAGTTTGTGTTTATAGTCCTTTTTGTAGAAGAGTTCCTTAGGATATAGAAAAAAAAGATATAGATAATATGTATTTTATATAAGAGTTCTCCTCAGCTTACAGTTTAATCAATGAGTCCACTTCACCAATACTTGTCCAGATCTGCTGTATCCAGTATTTTCCTAATAGGGCCGTCGCAAGTTTTTCTGATGAACATTTTTCCGTCTCGAACCCATGCAAACGCCAGTTTCTTTTGTTTTACATAACTCCTGGCTATCCCAAGCAGAAAATTTTATTATCGACGGTGAGGTGTTCATTTATGTAGACTATTCCATCCTTGAATGATTCATGGAGTAAGTTGGCCTGGATTCCTTTGAGTTTACGAGCAGAGTCCAACCATTCAGCACGAACTTTTCTTGAAATGAATTTAACCACTATTGATTGATGGATTGATGAAAGACTATGGAGCGTCTTTTGATTTCGAAAGTCTATGAGCTATAGAAACGTCGGAAGGGTCGAAACACACTTTTAAAATTTCTGAAAGTTTTTTAACAATATAATAAACATTCTCTTCTTTAGTTTTCGGCACTCCAGAGATCTCGATGTTAGTTAATCTAGTGTATTGTTGTATCTGTCAAAGTTGTTTCTTCAAGATTGAATTTTCAGTTAGGATGAGTTCACAGTCTTTTGACTGTGAACTCTGCTGTTTTTTCTCCCTGAGAACAAACCGTAATAATTTTCCTGAGGGAGAAATAGTTATTTGTGCAACTAGTGCGCAAAGTGACAGTTTGCTGCATCGAAAGAAACGTTTACTTGAGTGCAGCAAACGAACTTTGCGCACGTATTTCACATTAAATTTTTCCTACAGTTACCATTGAATATGAAAAGTGGGTAATTATGGGTAAAATTGCCTGAATAATGTAGTAGTGTTTGAATGGCGGGGGGCAGCTGTGTGGTGTGTGCTGTGGTGGCACTGTGCTGTCGTTGTCCTTGGTTATAATATCTACTTAATAATTAGCGCGTTGTGCTTCGTTGCACCTCTGCTCACTATAGCAGCCCACTCACTGTTACCAACTTAATTTTGATTTTGCTGCACTGGTGCTCCATATAACCTACTAACTATTTTGCGTTGTCATGCTGCAAATCTGGAGTACGCAAAGTACTCACTTTGCGCACTAGTGCGGAAAAGTGATTCTTTGCAGCCTGCAATCAGTGCACAAATGGTTACTTTTCAGGGTATCTGTAGGAAAAAGTATTTTTCGCTCGTGATGTACACAACATTTTTCCCCCATCTACATTTTTTTATAGAAACTGCAAATCAAATCATTTTAATAACTTACGTAATCAGTGACAATTTTTCCTAACAACATAACCTAAAATCTAAAACCTAAAAACTTCTGATTGGCACTGCCGATTGCGCTATCTATCCATATCGATATGGCTTTTCACACTCACTTTTAACGCTATTTAGTTCAGCACGGTTAGCGGTAATTTCTGTCTTCAAATTCGCGATTGAGGATTCAATGTTTTCGAATTTAATGTCAATTTTTTCACTTAAATCCTATATGCCTTTAGCTAATGCTTTGTCATCACTAACATTAGGCAATACCTGTGCGTGAGAAACGTCCTTACAGCTGTCACACCTCCATGTAGATCTCCTCCCTCCCTTCTTTCGTAGATTTTCTATATTTCCAATGTGACATCACTCAGAGTGGAAATTATTTCCGAACTTAGAACAGTCGATTAAATTTCTAGGATCATTAAATTCTAAACTACATTCCATACAGAGTTTGCTCATTTTGAAGCTTTTAGTAGAATTGAACGGCACTAGCGATAAAATATTGTTTACGGAGCCAGAGCTATCACAATCTTCCTCTCTGATAGTCGGAAGCGAACTGAATTCCAAATTCTATTTCAAAACTATTCAATCATTCCAATGGACCTCTAGTGATAATCAATTTGCTTTTGGAAGTTCCTACTTAATTTTTACGCATTGATCATAATCAATATCGTTGGAAGTATAAATAATTTTTCAAATTATTGTTTTTAACAAGATCTGGTTATCAATATAATTGACTTCCATATGATTTCATTTAACGAGACTATCCATTATGATATAACAGCTGGAATATAAAGCAAAAATTGTCTTCAAAATACTTTAAATATTGAAACAGGTGTGATCATTAACATATTGGTCTTCATCATCTGATCTAATGTAAACAAATTATTGTGCGTTTACACCAGAGTTGATAACAAAAGTTTTTAACATTTTTTAATAACATTTTCTTTTAGCTGCTAGTTTTGTTATCAACTTTGTCACGTGTTTCGTCTGCAGCTGTAGTTGTTAGGGAACAGTTGTAGGGTAGGGATGATGGGCGAGGGGGTATCGGGGAAGATAGGAACCTGTTATTAACAAAAGTTAATGCGATAAAAGAGGCTCTTGTTATTAATATAACACATTTCCTTTGATCTTTACCGACTCTCGATGGATAACATACATCTTGTTAATAACAATGAATTTTCTGTTGAAAACACGAGTTATCAACTTTTGTTAAGAGAAATTTTTGTCGATTCAGTCAAGTTAAAAACTTTTTATTAATAAATCATGTTATTAACTCCGGTGTAAACGCAACTGAACATGATGTTAATGACTTTTGTAATTAACATCAGTTAATAACAAAAATCTGGTGTGGCGCACTCACACAACTTTCCTTGCCGTTATGAAAATTGATCACCTGACGCTAGTGTTCCCGGGCATTTCAAGTCTACTATTCAGATTTGAGCCAGCTGGTGACAGGGCAATAACCCTGGAGACACACGAGGTCTGCTATTTCTTCATAGTGAATCATTTAATAGAATCAACAGTTGCCAACAGTTAGCAATTGGAAAATCAATCTTCTCGAATTTCGAGCTTATTTTTAATTTTAGGTGAAAATGTTACTAAACATTAATTGTAGAGATTCTCATGCTCAATCTTCTCCACTCAAAATGTTTTTTAAAATTTGTATCTGAAGCCTGATAATTCAGAATCTAAAATCAAACTTTGCATAGATGGGGCGGAGTTCCTGAAATTTCTACAGATATGGGACTTGTGGCAGTTGATAGAGCTTACCAATGACTATTTTGGGTATAAATTTTATCAAAATCGTTGGAGCCATTTTTGAGAAAATCGCGAAAAACCCTGTTTTTGACAACATTTTCGCCATTTTAGCCGCCATCTTGAATTGCATTTGATCGAAATTGTTCACAGGCGCAGATACACTCATACACACACACACACACACACACACACACACACCACACACACACACACACACACACACACACACACATACACACACATACAGACCAATACCCAAAAACCACCTTTTTGGACTCAGGGGACCTTGAAACGTATAGAAATTTAGAAATTGGGGTACCTTAATTTTTTTTGGAAAGCAATACTTTCCTTACCTATGTTAATAGGGCAAGGAAAGTAAAAAAATGTAAGTACTAACCCATATATAATTCAATTGTTCTTTACTCAAGATATTGCCTTCAACTTGTTTTTGTGTGATTCTAAACAAAATTAATTTTCTTCGAGAATAGTATATGAATTGAAACTCACATTTATATTTTTCCAGAGCTGAACTACTTTCTGATAGTGAAGCTGAAGATGATCCAAAGAGTCATGTCACACTACCACAGAAACTATCGTCGAGAGGAAACATGGAGTCGAGCCAGTCAGCAATACGGCTCAGTGAACTTGGTCCTAGGATGTCTCTCCAGGTAGACACAACCTCACTAGTCGCTACATTCTCAAACTCAACTGCTTTTCCAAGATGCAAAGTTCTATTCAATGCTAAGCACATTAATTAGGCTTATGATATATGTTTTACTTTGAAGATTTGAAGGAGTGAACCCCTTCACTCCTGAATTAATGTGAATTTTGGAAAAAAATATTTTCTCATTCTAAATTACTCAAAATATCATTAGATATCTATATAAACCATTTCTTGCTATTTTTCATTATTTTTAATTGAAATCCAGCATGGTCATAATTATGACCAATTCTACTCAAGTGACAAGGGGAGATATCAATAAGAACAGCAGTATCAATGATTGTACAAACATTATAATTGACATTCTCATAAGATTACAAACCAATATGATGTACAATTTAATCTGGTACATTGTCAAGAATTGAAATATCAACAGAATGACAATAATATTATAAAAAAGAAAAATTTACCATTTGAAATTTATTGGGTGGAAATATTAGGCCAAAATTTTTGTCAAGTGAACATGATAGGACAGATATACCTAACCATGATAATAATCAAAGTATGAGGATATAGTAAACAAAATACAATGTATAATTGAATATCATAATGCTGTTGATATTTATAAAGAATATTTTCTATTTTATGAGGCCACATGACACTACAGAAAGACGTTTGCACCTAGCCCAGCACCCAACCTCACTAAAATAATGTCAGCATACTTGATAAAATTTTAATTGGAAATAACAGATGAACTAATAATAAAAAGGAGGTTGAGATGAAATGATCATTTGATATATATGAAATCTTATATACTACCTTTCATAACTTATATTATTTGAAATGATAATCTCTCTCATTTCCTATGGAATTGAGCAAAACAACTTTGTTCTTTCTTTATGCATAAATGAACATTGCATTTGTCACAATAGAAATGGGTTCTCTTTTGACAAATACCATTCTTGCAACGTTTCCCAGCTACTTCATTATCTAAAAATGGCATGTGGTCCACCAAGTCTTTCTGAACCTCAACAATTATCCTCATTGAGACCTGTCCTAGACCCTTGATAAATTATAAAATCAAAGGCTTGACCCGACATCCCACAAAGTACAAATAGTTTGACTTCCCATGGCATTGGTTTGCCCTTAGTATTTCACCATTTCACCCTCTCTCTTGGAGTTGTGAAGTGATCATTGTTGATAGGTGTTTCTTCTTTCAAAAACATATCTTCTTCAATTTGTTGTTCTTGGTTATGTCGAATAACTTCAGCACCAACCCTCTCAGCAGCGCTTGTCACATCGGGTAGGATGATGTCTGTATCATCATCATCACTTATGTCTTCAATTTCTGAGAGATTCCCATTCTCAATCAGATCCAGGAGTGTTGCTGCATCCCTTTCTACATTGAAATATTTATCTGAAATTACAGAAAAAAGTCCAAATTACATAAAATATATAGTACAGGAGTACTTAGTTTGTGAAATTCGCATTGAAGGATCTAAAAATATTATTGATCCCATCATCAAGAGTATAGAGAATTATTCAAATCAACATTGACTAGACCTACACTATAGGTCACTTGATAATTTATTAGGTTTCACCTTTCTAGAATAAATAACTGATCTCTGAACAATTGGAAAATAAAACAAATTCAATTTCCAATAATTCAGACACTGAATTACAGAAATAATTTGAATAACAATCGAGTTATCCAATGTTTTTATATGACACATTAGTGGGTATGGTATCTAGTCTGTAGGAGAATAATAAAATTATTACCTGCCAAAGAGACAATTGAGAGAAGTAATGTGCTTTTTAAAACACAATGTATTATTATACAATGTACAATGGCCCAATTCATTATTTCCCAGTATTAGAATATATCTAAAATAATAGTATACGTCTTGATACATTGAAAATTCGAGGTTATGTTGAATTGCCTTCAGTCAACTGTTAGTTCGGATTGGTCATAATTATGACCATCAATGTTTATTTGGGATTCAACAAACTGTTATCACATCTGTGATGAAAGTAATCGTACATATCCATAATTCATATGTTTTTCTCATGATTGAACACTTCAGATGAGTAAAAATATGATTAGAATTATAATAAATCAACTTGTAAATGTAGGCTTACCTGCTCTGTTTGTAGTTGGGTCGTCCATTTTGGAATGCAATGTCTGTAGTTACTTCTAGACTCAACAGATGGCGTTGGAATCTTTGCCTAGTCATTCAATAGATGTGCAAAATTGTGACCAATGCTTAGCAAACGGAATTTAACAGCTGGTTAGCTCTATATCTTTATGAAAAGATGATGATCATAATTATGACCACTTTTAAAGTGAAAATCACATAATTGTCATCTCATTGAAAATTGGAATTCAGGAAACAAATTGAAGAAATTTCACAATTCGATATATCATAATAAAGTGATATTCCATATTACATTTAGGTGGAATATTATAATGATAAACTTCTATTGAATAACAATGATAAATCCATCGGCTGTGATAACTTTGTGTATGTATTCATGATAATTGATTACAATAAACTCTTTAAAGTTTAATGCAGTAATCTGTCAAATGTGATAACATAGAGTTTTATACAGATTATGATGTGTAGATTCTTTGCGAAACAATTCGGGTGGGGTTTGCAATGCTCAATTTAAAAATAGATTTGTAATAGTTATATCAAATGAGAAATAAACGATTCTAGAGAAAGTTCTGTTGCAAAACTATCATTAAAATGTGTGCAATAATATACTTCATTGTAATTTTCAATTTCTTTGCACAGTTGATAAAAATTGAATCTGGTTTGATGGAAGGCGATGTAATGTTCCACGAGTTGGTCACCAAAACCGAAGCAGAAATAAAAATAATCAACAAGCGAAAGGAAGAAAAAAGGTAACAATTTTTGAATACGAGGACATTATTAAGTTCGTAAATAGTCCATAAATTATTATGGAATAAAACTATCTAGTGTTTGAAGCTTATCAGGTTTCAATATTGAAATCATTACTTTTTATGAGAAATACTGAACTAAATGTCATGTCGACTATTCATAATATTGATCGTGAAACAGGGGAGTCAGATGGTAGCAAGCATTCGAGAGGCACACCAGTGTGTTGAGACTGGCTTAGACCACAAACTCATCTTCTGTCGTAATTTTGTCAAACTCTTTAAATTAGAATATTGACAGTGATCATATTGTGTTCATAGTCATACACGATTCTACAGATATGTTCCTGATGTCGATTGTATCTTCTAATTTAAACTTGAGTTAATCCATGTCTTATCACATATCCGTTTGACTCCAAAAAAATTGTAGGTATATACACCACAATGTTATATGAGAGTAATTAAAATTTAATTTGATCTCCACATCATTCAATTCGAAAATCACTGTAGGTACAACAAATTGATATATGAGAGTAATTAAAATTACATTCTATATTCTGATCGATCAGTTCATACTTGGTTAAATTAATTGTTATCTGTTCTTGAACTGTTTGCTGTATTGTTATTTTTGAAACCAACATGGTTTGTACTAAGCAATAAACTACCGTAAACCATTTATTATAGTGTGCATAGTTGATTTAATAAGAATATTCTCAATTTTGGCCTTCAATATTGAAAAATAAACATGTGTTTAAATGTAGGCTATAATTTGTTGTGCTGTTGCAGGAAATTGAAAGAGCAGAGAAAACGCGTCCAAGAACAAAATAAACAGAACAAGGAGGCTAAAAAGGAGGAATTGAAAAACAAATCTCTTGAAGGAATGAAGAAGAAACAGCTAATCGAAGAGAACAAAAAGATGCTGGAGAGGGTTGGCGTGGAAGATGGCGACAACGATGCTGACTGGTACAGAAAAGAAGTTGGAGAGGAGCCCGATCAAGGTACCATTCTATCTTTGTGATACATTTTAAAAATAGATTTGTACACTTATAAAGTAGGTCCACAATAAATTGGCAATTTTATGTCTGTTAATAACTTATGAAACATATTGCTTGAGTTTTACAACTGTGCTATATCAATTAACAAAGGCGGTCAACTGGTTGTTTTAGAATAAAATTATTTCATTATTCTTAAATAGTCGCTCTAATTTTAGTCGAAATATTCGCCTTATCTATCATCACACCCATAAAGGATACACCTATTCTTAAACGTTGCCATGGCAACCACGTACCGAATAGTTTTGCAGAGGCTGGCACTCAGTATGGTACCAATCTATATAAAGTTTCTATAAACTTTAAATTTATAAAATTCTAATTTAATAAAAGTTTAAATAAAATTGTAATATTCAATACAGTACAGAGGGTATAGTATATCCAGTACAGAAACCTTTTAAAATTATTTATTAGTGAAGTAACTCTTGAGAACCATTTTCACTATTGTTATGCATTAATAAAATTTCCTAGTATTGGAAAATAATTATTATAAAATTGAATTTTATTTTTCTGAAAAAATTCAATATCATTAATTTCAATTTCAATTTGAATTATAAAAACATACTCAATGTACTGCCTTGTGAATAAAATAAAATACATACAGATTTGTACTATGCTGCTGAGTGTTGAGTGCCAGCTTGGCTGTTTTGCCGCTTAATTCAAACTGGCCAAACTTGCCTTCTCAATATTAGTAGTGTCTCCAGAATTACTGTATCTCGATGCTCAGACTGGATAGCTCACTAACATCTACACGTCTCAGTTAATAATAATATTCGTATGGCTTTTATTGGTGGGGAGCTCCTAACGTCTCAGTTGAAAATATAGTCCAAGCAATGAATGCTCAAAAAAGTGTTTAGAGGGAAAAGTTTGGAAGACAATTTTTGACCCCGCAGTTCTTTTTAGGGTAGTAAGGAGGTAAACATAACAAAAGTCCCCACCCCTACCCCCTGTGCTAAGGTGGTGGGGGTGGTTCAAAGAGGTTGATAGAATTGTAACTGTTGATAATTGATTGTAACTGTTGATTGTAACGGTTGATAGAATGGCTAACTCGGAACTCGATGAATCCATGTTAAACTGCCTTATGAATCTAAACTGCTCTGATCGGTGTAGTATTGATTCATATGGCAGTTCAACATGGAGTCAGCGAGTTCCGAGTTAGCCAATTCTATCAACCCGTTCAAAGGTACCTTTTTTGGTTTCTCGCATATAACTCAAAAACTATGTATCTTACAGACATACATAACTGTTATTTGCCAAATTAAAGCTTACATAATTTCCTACAATATTCATCTCTCAACTTTTTCTATATCTTCTCTAGTTTTCGACATATCCGCTATTGAAGGTGTGACATTTTTGAAAAAAAACACGATTGCCTCCATTTTTTTATATTTTTGCTCTTATAACTTTTTAAAAATCGATGTGAATAATCCATGCTGATTATGAGCTTATAGAGCATTAAATTCTCTTCAATTTGATGTATAATTTCACACTTTTACGCATTTCCCTACAACTGTTGCAGCATCTTTAGTGTTGAGTGTGAAATCTCCAGTTTAGCAACAATAGACCAATAATTGACAAATGAATTCGGAGGGAATGTTTTTAACACAATTTTTGATTTTGCAGCTTTGTTGAGATTAGTTGGAAGGAGAACATAACCTAACATTCCTAACTTATGTGCTTAGGGGATAAGTGTGATTAAAAAAATGCATTTTTCAGCTTTCTGTTTCCACGCTCTTATCTTACAACAATGCGTTCAACCGACATAACTATTCAAAAATGAAGCTTGATAAATTCTCTACACTTTTTGTTCAGTGGAATTTTGTGATATTTCCAACAGTTCCCGAGATATTCACTCTTGAAGGTGACTTAACTGGGGTCCTTGACTGGAATAATAATTGAAACTTCATTATTCACCGATCACTTGTGCAGATTGGAGATTGCACACTCGCTCTGGTTTCCCTGACCAGACTAAAGAGTCTATAATTATAATCAGCACAGACGAACAAATCTCTGTGGTGAATTGTTAGGACCAGACCATATTATTTATACGTACACTAGCGCAAACTTTATGTTTTATCTCTCTTTTCGATGAACAGACTATAGTATAAATTGATGATCAAAGTAGAACACCTTCTTTTTCACTGTTTCTATGTTTTTCACAATACTAATTAGTTCTAATAATTGTAAAATTATTAAAAACTCAATTCGAATTGTAAAATTATTTTAAAATTTATTGCTGAATGAATTGTTTCAGGACTTTTCACTCAGAACAACAATTCTGAAAGGGGCTTCAAAAGGAGGAAATCCTTCACTGAAATGAAAGAATTGAAAAAAAGGAAACTCAATAACGGTGGTGAAAAGAAAAATAATAGAGATGACTTCAACAGAAACAAGAAAAGTAATAGAGATGACTACAACAGAAACAATAGGAAAACGAATAGTAAGTTCGGTAACAATGCAAATGATAAAAAATTCAAGCACGGTGAGGGTAGGTTCAATTCGAATCGAAAGGGGACGGGTAGAAACAGGAAACCCCTAGGAAGTAAAGTTACAAGAGGAAGGAGACATGTTTGATTGTTCAAAGTAGGCTTGTAGGTTTTTAATAAAAAAATGTTATACTATTTTTGTTCTTTATTATTTAATTTCCTTTCGTTGTTCAACATAAAATGGAACTTATAGAAAATATTATAGCTTTGTAGAATAGTATTGATGAATAATATTGCACATTCTGAAATAATTTATATCTTAATTTCTTGAAACTGAATAATTTAAGATTTTTGTGCCCAAAAGCGCTTCAATTGAATTAAGATAGTGCTCCTTGCCAAGTGCACAATAATTAAGGTGCAGACTTATGCACTACAAACATGTGCATTTCGCTTTTCATCAACTGATTATATGCATATTATATCTGTATTTTACTGATTCTGTACAAATACATCTATACTTATATATAAAAATGAATGTCTGTTTATGTGTTAGTTTTTTCCCTATAGACTCGAAAACTACTTGACTGAACGGCATGAAACTTTAGGAATATGTTGTGTGAATATTGGGGATGGTTTCTGACCAGAAATTTTAATTGATCGAGCGAATTCTAAGATTCAAGTCGACGGTTTTGCATTTCTCTTTATGTTTAAATCTTTGTTTATATTTATGTTCCGCATTTACAGCGAAACGCAGCAATAGATTTCCATGAAATTTGACAGGTATGATCCTTTTTGAATTTCGCGTCGACGTATACATAAGGTTTTTTTTGAAATTTTGCATTTTAAGGACAATACAAAAGGAAAAGGAGTCTCCTTTGAACGCCAATACTACCGTAAAAATCAGACTTTGGAATTATTCATCATAAATCAGCTGTCGTGACGCATGCAATTTAAATTTCAATGTAACTTGGTAACAAATCAGGTCGTGTGGACTATTAATTGCAAGCAATGAAGCATCCAATTGATAACTTGAAGTAGCATAGTATTTTCTCTGCTTTCACCTCTAAGCTTTTCATGATAGTAGCATAGTTGTTTACAACAAATTATTGTCTATACAACAACTATAACAGCCATTAGTTGTTTACACACCGATATGCCGTCAAGCACTGCCGTTAATGATTTGGAGATTATTCAAAATAAGTTATTGATGTATCTTAAAAAAATTTGAAGAATTTAAAACTGACCTATAACCATCCTAGGTTAATTTAGAATCTATTTGCAAAATTTCAAGTTGATCAGTCCAGTAGTTGAGACATGATGATGCGTCAAACATAATTTTCCTATTCCGTACTAATACAGTATAAGCCAGTTCTGTACTTCATTATACTATAGATTGGTGAGTCTAAAAAGGTCCTATCCACCTAAGTAAGTTTTTTTTTGGGGTTGCCAAAACATAAACCAAACCAGACACCTTTTGGGGGAAATTATACAACTCTACCCACTTTTTCGTGAAATAACAATTATCAATGTTCTTACCAACAAAAATCGATGGGAAGTGGAAAATATTTATAAAATTGTCACTTTTTTGTGAGTTAGTATAATATGATGTAGTATTTATTAAAATAAATAGGATATGGAAATTACAGAATCTATTCCAGTCAACTTATGGTTAGTTGGTGAAATTAATTATTATTTTAAAAATAACTAAATGATTATAATTTTAAAAAGAAATAATTGTCATGATACTGAGTTCTTGGTCATCAATTTTCTAATATTGAAATTTATCCAATCATAAATTTTTCAGAAATTATTCTATTTTCATTAAACATTATTTATTGATTCCTATAAATGTATTATCCATGACAATGAATTGTTCAAAATATAGATTATTAGAAGAGGCCTGTACTGTACTGTATGTTCGCGAAAGTATTCATATGTTTTCCACTTGTGATGGATGTCCAAAATTGAACCTCAAGCTGCACGGCTAATTTTAATCGATGGCTCTGATTGGCTGAAAAGTTCAACGTTCGGCGAACGGCGTGGAGAACGGTTAAAAGAGCGGCTAGTGGGACGACGAACGGTTTGGAGAACTGCGCAGCGGTTGTTTAACAGCTGAGTGTTAACATTATGAAACATATGGCTAATGTTCGCTGCACGGCGAATTGTACGATTCGCTACGCTGTTTGAAGTTCGGTTCGGCATGTGTGGAAATACCTTTATATCCATTTGAGGCATAGTTCCGTATCTGGTGTAGGTATTATCCATGTTAAAATTATTGATAGCAAATCAAATCACACATATGTTTTTCAGAACCTAAAATATTAGGCCCATTTCACACCAAAGCTGGGCCGGGACGGGCCGAGTCGAGCGGAATCGGCCGAGCGGAATTTGCCTGCGTTCGCACTGAAGTCGATTGCCGATTCGCTCAGTAATACAAAATACTGCGTAACTCACTACTTGGGAAGATCGAACTAAACTGAAAGAAGGCAGAATCCGCTTGGCCGAAAACGCTCGAGTTGGGCGTCAAGCCGACTGCACAAATCCGCTCGGCTCGGCCCGGCGTTGATTTGAATGTTCCCGACTAAATCCTGCATAGTAGCGCGCACACGGATTCGGCTCGGCTCGGCCCAGCTTTGGTGTGAAACCCCACTTAGTCCAGTCAATATAGACATGAAAAAAAAGGGTGTGCTTTCAATATAATATTGTAGTTCTGATTTTCCAATATAATATTGTAGTTCTGATTTTTCAATATATTGTTTGGATATATGAGAGAAGTCCAGAACCAATTTTTGCATTTTTCCAAAATTTCCTTGTGGTAGATACAGAATGACCCAAACACCTCGTATTTTCGGTACATTTTCTAGTTTTCAGCTTATTTCCGCCTAATCCAGTCGTCGGACAGTTAAATTTGTTCTCGCCTTTTTTCAGTTACAAAAACGAGTAAAATTTCAACAAGATAATCAATTTTAATGAATTTTAGTTTTCAATCAACAATATCTTCTGATTGCCACAATTCAAATGTATAATTCAAAATTCCTTTGGGCGTAATTTTGTGCGCTCTCTGGACTCAGGTTATTGTTATTGTTATTTCATCGTATAAAACCGCATATGATGAGCACAGCTCAAACGGTGTACGACATGTCAAATATATCAAGTATATGGTTTCCCTCCATTGAGGGAAAGTTTTTCAGGATTTCAATGAGAAGATCTCATAACATTCTCTTAATGAATATGGGCAGCATTCAGTCAGTATATCTTTGAGAGCTGTATAAAATTTACCATGACTGTCAACACTCTTAAGTTCGTCCGTCAAACAGTTGAAAATTCTGAGCCCAGCATAATGTGGTCCCCCCTCCAAGAGCGAAAGTCTATGAGTGGGGTACTGGAGGGTAAACATTTTATGTCTTGTGGGGTATCTGTGTGAAATGTTATCCTCCATGAATTTCTGCTTATTACTGTAAACAAAAGATGCAATATCCAAAAAATAAAGGGCTGGAATTGTTAATAATTTGAGTTTTTTGAAAATTGGCCTACATGAAACCCTAGATTCGGCTCCCTCAATAACCCTGATTGCTTTCTTTTGCTTACGGAACATATTCTGAAGGTTTGTCTGGTTGCTGCCCCAGAATAAGATACTGTATCTGATGTGAGACATGAAATAGCCATGATAGACAGTTAGTGCTGTTTTTCTATTTGCCACTCTGACTATTGTTTTCAAGGCAAAAATAGCACGGGACAATTTCACATCCAATGCTATTACGTGGCTATCCCACTTAACATTTCCCTGCAGGTCAACACCAAGAAATCTAATCATCTCAGCAGCGCAACATTCCTCTCCTGTTGTTGAGTAAAGAGTATGTGCGAGACTTCCAGAGCCCCTAGTAGAAAATTTGAGATGATGGGTTTTCTTCAAATTTAATTTTAGAAGATTACAGCTGAACCAATGGTCAAGCTGGTTAAGAGCCTGTACTGATTTCCGCAGGACTTCATCATCATCTTCACCCTTCACAATCACAGTGGTATCATCTGCATAGAGAATGAGGTCAGAGCTAATACTATGAGGTAGGTCATTGATAAAAATATTGAAAAGTACAAGACCCAAGATCGACCCCTGAGGAACCCCACATAGATTTCTTTTCCACTCAGATGTTTCTACCCCGCCACATCCGTTTGTAAGTCTGACGGCCTGAAATCTCCCCGAGAGATATGAATTGAAAAACCTGGCTGCTTTTCCCGTAAATCCATAAAATTCTAACTTTTTCAGCAACAATTCATGGTCGACCATGTCGAAGGCCCGGGAGAGGTCACAGAAGAGGCCAATGGCACCCTGAGACCCATCCAGAGCCCTCAAAACGCTCGTTACCACATCAAAAATTGCGGACTTTGTTGAGAAACCCTTTCTGAAACCATATTGTTTTTCATGAAGTATGAAGTTACTTTCTAAAAATCTGGTAATTTGGTTAAAAACAGCCCTTTCAAAAATCTTAGAGAAAACTGTCAACAGGGCAATAATTTTTAACATCTTTCCTATCCTCTTTCTTTTACAGTGGTTTGATAATTGCAAATTTGAGTTTTTCGGGGAATTCACCATTCATAAGACACAAGTTGATAGCATGCCTCAGAGGTTCAGCAATTATTGGGCATGCAGCTTTTATTACTGAGCTTGGAATATCATCCCACCCGGTCGATTTGGTATTCTTCAATCCCAGAATAATTTTCTCAACCTCACCTCTGCTCAATCTCCTGAAACAAAACTGTCTACCTTGTCCTTGCACATTTCTCAGAAGATTTATACTTTCTCTTAATAACATTGGTCGAGAAACTTCATTATCAGACCGCAGAAAATTATTGTTGAAAAGTGTAGCTACATCCTTAGAATCAGAAATGACCTTGCCTCCCTCATTCAATTCAATATTTATGTTAGTGTTTTTTTGTAACCCTAGCTCATTTTTGACAACTGCCCATGTACCAGCATTCAAATTGGACGATTTGGTGATGAATTCCTCGTTATTCCGTTGTTTAGCTACAGAGATAACCTTTCTAAGAATTTTCTTGTAAGCCTGAAAATACTCTAAAAAAGACGGACTCCTATTAGTCTTGGCCTCAATAAACAGCTTTCTCTTCATATCACATGATGTTCTTATACCCTGAGTTAACCACTGCTTTTTCAAATGAGATTTGTTCTTTTTGAAATGTTTAACAGGGAAAGCTGATAAGAAGGATGAATGAAATTCCGAAAATAAATTATTGAATGCAGTTTCAGCAGTTGAAGCATTAAAACAAGAATGCCATTTTTTGTTTCTCAATAATTTCAAAAATGTTTCAATTGATGCTTTATTTATGACTCGTTTGGACAGATAAATGTTTTTTTGAGTGGGTTCAAAATTTTTGCTTGAGCTGGATTATCTGGGCCGAGTGATCGGACATTCCCAAGTCAACTGTACTACCATTGACACCATCTAACATGATATTAGTTATAACATTATCAATACAAGTGGATGTTTGTGATGTTATTCGAGAGGGCTCCTTCAAAAATAAAGTCAAGATTATAGGAATTCGTCAAATTAGTAAACTCAGAGCTACTTGAAGTTTCCTTCAGCATGTCAATGTTGAAATCTCCACAGATGAAAAGCTTTCTGTTTTTAAACCGACAGTTATATGGTCGAGCAGCCATTCATAAGTGTCAAAGAAAAGTTTAATGTCACTGTTTGGAGGCATGTAAACGACTACAATAAGAGCTACTTGTTCAATACCTTCACCTTTCAGTTTAAATTCTATTGCAGCACATTCAAAAACACTCACTATTGTAAATAAATTAATATCATCCCGTAATCTGAATTCAAGGTCTTTATTCAAAAGTATACAGACTCCTCCTCTACTTTTAGATTTTCTGCAATAATGAGAAGCTATCTGATACTTGGACAGTGTATTCAAAAGAGAAATATTATCAGAAGTCAACCAATGTTCTGTCAAACTAACAGCTAAAGGACTAATTTAACAAGTGAACAGCTGTTCGAGATCCTCAAGTTTGTTGCTTACTCCCTGTATATCCAATTCATAACCAATGGATATTCAAAGTTTGTTTCTTTTATACCCTGTTTATCTGAAAGGATGTGTCCAGTCCTAAAAAACCCGATGGCAGTCGCCTCCCCGGAGTTCCCCTGTCCTCTACAGTTGATCCCGACAAATCAGAAACAGAGCCCGACTCCAACTGCGAAGATGGCGAGCACGGCAACACATCATCAGCAACAGGTTCACAAATTAATTGACGCTCACCTCTCAAATACAAATTCACTATATCCGAAATTTTCCTGGAAAATAATTTTTTTCCCCAACTATTCATATGCAGCCCATGAAAAGTATGGAACCTTCTCGGAATGTTATCCAGTCTTATCAGTAAAAGGTTTTTATCACAGCAAATTTTCTCAATCGCACTATTAATTTTATCAATGAAAAAGTGAATAGGCGAATCTTTCAAGAGATCGTGTCTGCGTGGAATTGTACACAGAACCAAGTTTGTATGTCTTGATTCATTCACGGCCTCATTTATTTTATCAATTAGTTGGTCTATTTTGCGGTTATTACAATTCAAATCGATGCTATTTGTTCCCGCCAAAAGAACAACAACAAAATCCCTTTTTGAATAGAGAGCAACCTCCCGGCTTGATACCAAGCGATCCACTATGTACTCCACAGGTGCACTCGGATATACATTGCCCATCACGCTTGAAATAGAGCTATTAGCATCTCTGCCAACAAACGAAGAGACGTGTCGGCCATGACTACTTGAAAAAATGCTAATTTTAGAGGAAAAACTCTCTCTCATCCTTTCTTTTTTTCCAACTCGTGAAAACTGATTGTTATTGCAGCCATCAATATGATTATTCACCAGCTGCTTTTCACCTGTACCCCTTTGCATCCCTCCGACCTCAATACTGTTTGCTCGTTTCTTTTTACCTTTATCATTCCTTCTCGTACATTTTGTGGCACTCCCAGTGGATTGAGATAAAGCAACCATTCCATCATACAGATCTCGAAATTTATTACATTCTACTTTCAGGTCTGTATTTTCCATACGTAATGCAGTATTATCTGCTTCCAAAACGCTAATTGAATTTGTCATTGATTGCATCTGGGAACTTAGATCAGATATTTCCTTCATAAGTCGTGATAGTGAGCCATCAAACTCTGAGCTTTGCATTTCATTTTTTTGTTTAAGTTGATCTATCTGTTCATTTAAGGTTTTTGAAAATTCAATCAGATCATCCCTCTGTTGCAACAGTTCCACTGAATGAATATTTAATGAAGAGCTCTCCTGGACTTTAACTGTTCTTAATGACGGAGTATTAACAGCCATATCTCGTGTGTGCCCACCTAGGATCATGCTACTATCCCCATCATCACACTCCGAAATCTTCGATGTGAAGGATGAAGATTTGGAGAAGACATCGCTGTCAACTATTGAGCTTTCATCCATCTGATGGGGCGTGGATGACATGCTTTGCGATGCTGGACTACTACAGCTCATAGTCGAATGATTGTGTGTATTCCTCATCATTACTATTTCAGTTATCAAAGAGTTGGTCTTCAATGTGGCCGGACACCCAAGCTTACTGCAGCGCCAAGAAACATTACAATTAATCATTGAGCGATCCTTTCTGAAGCTATAACCATCAACACTCAATCCAATATTACCTCTTTTGTTCTTGAACAATGTCAAATTATTTGCCATTATGGAACTACAGTTTTTATTTATTTATTTTTTAAGAGAAGAAAAAAAAGACTTATAATGACTGTGAAAATATAAAATGAAAAAGTTAATATGGTGAACTACTATGTAATGTTAGCTATTGCCCATGCAACACTAATCCAGTTACAGGAGTGATCTGAATCTATCACAATGGTCTGACACGTTCAAATTGTTGAGAACGTTTAAAAAGGTTTAGATTATTCAAATTTATTGTTGAAATAAAGTAATTCTATTTATTAATTGTACTAGTTATTTGATAAAATAGAAGTTTCAATAATGTACAAGTGTAGTTGATTGGTACCAGCTGTCCTATAGGTGTAAAAACCAATATTTTCTTTATAATATTAAATATCGGGAGACCGACTTTGCTCTGGAGTGTAAAAGCATAGAAAATTTGTAACGAAAGATTGAATTTATAGTTTATATTTATTTATCCATTTTCTCAGTCGTACAATTATTTTTACAGTTATATGAGGAGGCACAACAGGTGTAAAATCTGACAAAGCATCTTTGGAACGGTTCCACTTGTTTTTCGTTCCGCTACTACGTAGACATCATGTCGTCATCATGTCTGTCTGTCTGCGCGCTGTGTCTTTTGTGCGTCTGCGCTGATCAGTGACGTCTCAATCGCGGTTTTTGCCACTGCCCTAATCAGCTGGTTTTCTATACCTTTATTCGTATTTTTTCGTCGGATTTTTTGCCGTTGCAATTTTAATATTTGTGCTATTCGATTTTTTAGAATTTAATCTTGTCTTTAGGCATCTTACCTTTTAGATATTTGTTACTTTTTCACCATTTGTTTGCGAGCGCTTTGCCTACGTTTCTAACACTTCCGGCAGCTTGCCTGTTTCATTGTCTCCGTGTCTTTCATAGCGTCTCCGTGTCTTCTTCAATGGTGGATACTGGATAGTCGATGGTGCATTTACGCCTTCGGTCTAAACCTTTCATCTGAATTCATCGGATCTACAAAACCTTTTTAAAGTGTGAATTATTCTTCAAATTAATTCGTTTGTTCCATTCTTCAGTGTGATTCAATTATTCATCGAGTTCTTCACTCAATTACTCTGGTAAAATTGGATAAACTTTGTCTAAAATTGCAACCTCGTGTGAGCGTTTCAACGCTATTTATTTGATCTACAGAACCTTTTTAAAGTGTGAATTATTCTTCAAATTAATTCGTTTGTTCCATTCTTCAGTGTGATTCAATTATTCATCGAGTTCTTCACTCAATTGCTCTGTTAAATTTGGATAAACTTTGTCTAAAATTGCAACCGCGTGTGAGCGTTTCATCGCTATTCATTTGATCTACAGAACCTTTTTAAAGTGTGAATTATTCTTCAAATTAATTCGTTTGTTCTATTCTTCAGTGTGATTCAATTATTCATCGAGTTCTTCACTCAATTACTCTGGTAAAATTGGATAAACTTTGTCTAAAAATTGCAACCTCATGTAAGCTTCAGTTGCCATTTTTCTACAATTGGCTTTACC
Source organism: Nilaparvata lugens (assembly GCF_014356525.2). Classification (NCBI taxonomy): domain Eukaryota; kingdom Metazoa; phylum Arthropoda; class Insecta; order Hemiptera; family Delphacidae; genus Nilaparvata; species Nilaparvata lugens. The sequence continues at coordinate 64,539,116 of NC_052504.1, read as the reverse complement.
TCGTGAACCTCAAACTTTCAAGTGCATCATCTCTACTGTTTGGAAATCAATCCAAAAATTCCACAATTTGAAGATCGGATTATTCGTTTGGAATTCTACTCGCTCCAGCCTACTTTTCCATTGGGGGATTCGCCTGCTGTAGTGGACGTTTTCATGCTTGTCATAGCATGGCCAGATCACTTCATCGCTTGCTGATGTCCTGTTCCTGTTGGTATTGCGGAGTCATTGCCTGTCTGCCTGGCCGCATCTCCTCTTCAAAATTTTATTCAGGTTATGTAAATCGTTCTTTTCAATTTTCATTTACGTATGCATCATTATTGTTTTATTAATGTCTATCTTGACATTCAACTCATTGAGGCCACTGACGCCTACTTATTGTTTTATTAATGTCTATCTTGACATTCAACTCATTGAGGCCACTGACGCCTACTTATTATTTGATTAATGTCTATCTTGACATGCAATTCACTAAGGCCATCGACGCCTATTTATTCATTGGATTTGACAGTTACCCTTGACTTTACAAGTGATTCACTGAGGCTACCGACGCCTATTTATTTATTGGATTTGACAGCTACCCTTGGCTTTACAAGTGATTCATTGAAGGCCACTGTCGCCTATTACTCGTTCTAATTGATGTCTGTCTTGACATTCAATTCATTGAAGGCCCATGTCGCCTATATTTACCTGGATAATCTTCATTGTATTTATTAGCCACCCTTAGCTCTTAAGTGTTATTCTAAGGCCAGTGATGCCTATTAATTATTTGGTCGAAGTCTATTTTGACATTCAAATCACTGAAGGCCTATGCCACATATATTTTTTATGTATGTTATTTGCTGAGCATTTTTTACAGCTTATTGTCATTTTTTAATCATTATATTGTACCTTAGTAATAACTTTCATTATTGCACTCATTTATATTGATTTCAGGTATCATTATTAATACCTTTGCATTTATTGCAATATCATTAATACCAATATCATTAATAATTTAATATCATTAATACCTTTGCAGTTATTGTCAGACCTTAATGGTCATTAATGTCATTGACCTAATTTCATTTAAGTTTTGTAGTTCTCTATATTATTTCACATGTTGTAATTTTCCCAAGATTTGACTAATTGTTTTTGTATGCGGCCATCTGCCTATTATTATTTAAGGATTCAAGGACTTAACCTACTTACAATTGCCTTTGTATGTGGCCATCTGCCTATTATTATTTATTGATCTCAAAATATTTGATTCAATGTTTGTATGTGGCCACCTGCCTATCATTATTTTATTGATCCCAAGATACTTGATACAATTGTTTTTGTATGTGGCCATCTGCCTACTATTATCATCTTATTATTATTAAATCTTATATTGTTGATTCATTTAGTCTTTTATTGGCGTACTTACCACACTTCAAGCTATCAGTATTTTTATGTACAGAATTCAAAGATTTATTTGTAGGTATTTATACCAACTATCATCCACAGTCCACTGCCCTGCCCTTGGATTCTGTCATAAAAATTGGTCCTCCAGCCCGTCATCTTCGACCCAGTGTCTACCTAGGATATTGTTAATTGGACCAATTGTAAAAATTGGTCCTCCTGCCCGTCATCTTTGACCCAGTTTGCCTAGGATAATTGTTAATTTTTATTACCCATTTCTTGGTCCATTGAACCTTGGGGTTCAGTGACCGTGTGCCTAATAGTCTAGCTTGACGCCAATGATTAGGTCCCACTCTAGTGTATATTTTATTTCATTGTACCTTTGTATGTTTATATTGTTTAATATTAAGCATTCACACACTTGTTTCAAATTTTCAGTACTGGCTGCAACTCAAAGCACGCTGCGACGTGTATGCACCAGCTATCAACTATCTTGTACCCTGAGAGACTGAACCGCACTGAACTGGTCACAGACGGCTATTGCGCATTGAGAAAACAACACACGGCATACCACACCGCCTTGCGAGCTCGCTACTTGACTCGCCGCACAGCAAGCTTGATACAACTTGCCTCAAACGCACAGGCGTGCCTCTCTGCGTACTGGACCAGCGCCCAAGGTTGCTTATTGGCGCAGCAATCGCATTGCTACAGTGCACTATTGTGTCAATCACTCAGGTTTTTCTGTTAATTTTTAAGCATGTCCGATCATGAGGAAGATTCACTTCCTGAGCCTTCTGCTCTTTTCAATACAAGAGACAATTTGCACCAGGAAATAGATTGGTTCATAACCAGCTATAACGATTATGTTGTGGACACTGAAGCCACTTATTATCAACTATTGACTGTAAAAAACGAACTAGGTTCACTTAGAATTAAGTATGATAAGATACATCAACAATTATCGAATTCAGAGTTGCAAGCACAGGACACTTCAACTCATTTTGAGATACTCAATAAGTTTATCTCCATTACCTCTAAGGCAAACGCTGCATTAACTGCCTTTGAAAGCAGACAACGCAACAATGAGGCCACTGCTGGTGCTTCCCAGCGGCCAACATCTCAAAACGCACCTTTGGCAAATTTTCAGTTGCCTCAGATACCGCTTCCACGCTTCAATGGGGAGCTTTCAAAATGGCAAGCATTCTCAAGTGCTTTTACTAATATTATTGGTAATCAAGATAACATTAATGATTCATTGAAATTTTTCTATCTTCGTCAATCACTCAGTGGTGAAGCTCTTGCTAGAGTGGAACACATTGAAGCTGACGAAAATGGTTTTCAGCTTGCATGGAACCTCTTAAGGGAGAGGTATGACAACAAGAGATTAATTGCTGCCAGGCACGTCACGGCAATTGAATCTCCGCCTACCATAAAGCGTAACTGTCCGCAATCATTACGGGCATTCATTGACTTTTGCAAGTCCCACATCACCGCGCTCGAAGCGCTTCAACTTGGAGTCCAAATCAAGGACTTGTTGTATATGCACAAAATGTTGTTGCAGTTGGATACTGCTACTGTTCGAGAATGGGAAAAGAGTGTTGGTATACACGACATTCCCACCATTGATAAATTCTGGAATTTTTTGGAATCACAATGCAAAATCATGGAAGCTGTTGCTTCAAGCTCAGCTAACCATCATCAAGGAATGTACAGCAAAGTACATCCAACTCGGTTGGTGCTCATAGCAAGCCGAAGTTCAATCAAAGTCAATCAAATATTCAAGCTAGGATGCAGGTTACTACCTCTTCTATGTCACCTTGTAGTTTTTGTAATTCTGTTGGTCATTTTCCAAATCGTTGTAATGAATTATTGAAGTTACAGGTTACTGATCGTTGGAATGCTGTCCGTGACAAAAGGTTATGTTATAATTGCCTCAAGCCTTTCGCACCCAATCATGTTTGTTCGGACAAATCGTGTACACTTTGTGGCAAGAGTCACCACACTGTTCTTCACAGGTCGTATCCTCAATCACGGGACACTCAGCCTACTTCTAAGGATAAGGTAACTTCAAATCTTATTCATTCTCAATCTTTTGCTCCCTCCAAGGGTAAGAATGCTGTTTTGAATTCCGTCATGGTTCAGAATGCGGAAACAACTAAGCAAGCTGTTTCTCATGCAGAACAGCCTCAGAAGAACTCTCATGTCACGATGAGCTCTACTTCGTCACTGTGTTTGCAACAGCAATCAACTGTCGCTTTGTTACCTACTGCCGAGGTTTTGGTTCAAACTTCTAGTGGGGAATTTATTAAAGCAACCGCGCTTTTAGATTCTTGCTCTGATTGTAATTTGATGTCAACTAGGTTGGCTGAAAAATTGTCACTTCTTACTTTGTATTCTGACACTTTGATTCATAGTGTAGGTGAGAATAAGACCAAATCATCTGTTTCTCATTCAGTTTGCTTGTCTTCATCCGATCGTTCGTGGTCGGTTGAAGAAAACTGTATTGTAGTTGATAGCATATCATCTAATGTTCCTAGGGTGAACATCGATCTTTCTCAAATTTCAATTCCCGTTGAACTCAAATTAGCGGATCCATTGTTTGATCAATCTAAACCTGTAGATTTGTTACTTGGTGCTGGCATATTCGCATCAATACTTCAGCCTGGTAAATTGTATTTAGCTCAAAATGCTCCCATTCTTCAGAAAACCAGTCTAGGTTGGGTCATATTTGGTCCTTGTAAAGCTATTCGTCCTATTGCAGCACCTCGTTCGTGCCTCCCCGCTTCACCTGTGGCCGCTCCCCGTAGGGTCACGTCGAATTTTCTAACTTCAAATGATGTCTCTCATCAGTTAGAGAAACCAGCTCAGGTATCAGTTCAGGAAATCAATTCTCAATCAGTTCAGGTATTAGCTACTAATTCTTCTCATAATGATGTTATTTCAGGCATAATCAATAGTTGCTCCACTTATCACAAAATTGTTCGTACAACGGCGTATGTTCTACGGTTCATTCATAATTGTAGGAAACAAAATTCAGTCGCTCCGCGCTTTGGTCAATTATCTATCTCTGAAATTTCAGAAGCTGAAAATTGTATCTTCAAATCTATTCAAGAAGAAGCTTTCTCTGCCGAACTTAAAGCATTGCGTCAAAATCAGGAGCTATTGCCTAATAGTTCTATTAAAGCCTTGTCACCATTCATTCATTCAGATTCTCTGCTCAGAGTTGGTGGACGTTTGCAAAATGCAAATGCTTCCTTTGATTATAAACATCAAATATTGTTGCCCAGCAATCACAAATTCACTCGTGCATTGATTGTTGCTCACCATCGTCGTCTAAGTCATGCTGGGGTGCAGGCCACCATGGCCAGTGTAAGACAACGATTTTGGTTTCCCTCCACCCGTCGCACAATCAAAAGTGTATTGCGGCATTGCATATTGTGTTTTCGCTTTTTGGCTCTTCGTTCTGAGCAAATCATGGGTAGTTTACCAGCGGCCCGCGTTAGGCTAATTTTCCTTTTATAATTGTGGTTTGGATTACGCCGGTCCTATTTCCATTCGTGTAGGTGGCCCCAATCTCGTACTTTTTCTCCACCACTCTTCAGAAAAAAGACCCATTCCTCACCACTCTTCAGAAAACAGGCAAATGGTTAAACAGTTGTGAAAATTTGAAGGTCGGTACGGTTGTCATCTTGAAGGATCCTGGTTCCGCGCAGTCCACTTGGAAGCTGGCGCGCATTACTGAAGTTCATCCCGGTAAGGACGACAAGGTTCGAGTTGTCACTGTTCTCACTCCCTCCGGCACCTTTAAGAGAGCTATTTCGAGTTTAGCACCTCTTCCCATTGATGAGGATTCTAGTTAATCCCCTTGCTCTTATGGTTCATGTTGTATTTTCAGGTTTCATTGTTTTTTTTCCCCTGGTTCTCACTCTCACATGGGGCCCAGTTTTCAATTTCCAATTGCCTTGCCAGATTTTACATATTTCTTACTTTTTCTTATTGTGCCATACCCCCGTATGACACAAGGGGCCCAGTTTATGTAAAATCTGACAAAGCATCTTTGGAACGGTTCCACTTGTTTTTCGTTCCGCTACTACGTAGACATCATGTCGTCATCATGTCTGTCTGTCTGCGCGCTGTGTCTTTTGTGCGTCTGCGCTGATCAGTGACGTCTCAATCGCGGTTTTTGCCACTGCCCTAATCAGCTGGTTTTCTATACCTTTATTCGTATTTTTTCGTCGGATTTTTTGCCGTTGCAATTTTAATATTTGTGCTATTCGATTTTTTAGAATTTAATCTTGTCTTTAGGCATCTTACCTTTTAGATATTTGTTACTTTTTCACCATTCGTTTGCGAGCGCTTTGCCTACGTTTCTAACACTTCCGGCAGCTTGCCTGTTCCATTGTCTCCGTGTCTTTCATAGCGTCTCCATGTCTTCTTCAATGGTGGATACTGGATAGTTGATGGTGCATTTACGCCTTCGGTCTAAACCTTTCATCTGAATTCATCGGATCTACAAAACCTTTTTAAAGTGTGAATTATTCTTCAAATTAATTCGTTTGTTCCATTCTTCAGTGTGATTCAATTATTCATCGAGTTCTTCACTCAATTACTCTGGTAAAATTGGATAAACTTTGTCTAAAATTGCAACCTCGTGTGAGCGTTTCAACGCTATTTATTTGATCTACAAAACCTTTTTAAGTGTGAATTATTCTTCAAATTAATTTGTTTGTTCCATTCTTCAGTGTGATTCAATTATTCATCGAGTTCTTCACTCATTACTCTGGTAAAATTGGATAAACTTTGTCTAAAATTGCAACCTCGTGTGAGCGTTTCAACGCTATTTATTTGATCTACAGAACCTTTTTAAAGTGTGAATTATTCTTCAAATTAATTCGTTTGTTCCATTCTTCAGTGTGATTCAATTATTCATCGAGTTCTTCACTCAATTGCTCTGTTAAATTTGGATAAACTTTGTCTAAAATTGCAACCGCGTGTGAGCGTTTCATTGCTATTCATTTGATCTACAGAACCTTTTTAAAGTGTGAATTATTCTTCAATTAATTCGTTTGTTCTATTCTTCAGTGTGATTCAATTATTCATCGAGTTCTTCACTCATTACTCTGTTAAAATTGGATAAACTTTGTCTAAAATTGCAACCTCGTGTGAGCGTTTCAACGCTATTTATTTGATCTACAGAACCTTTTTAAAGTGTGAATTATTCTTCAATTAATTCGTTTGTTCCATTCTTCAGTGTGATTCAATTATTCATCGAGTTCTTCACTCAATTGCTCTGTTAAATTTGGATAAACTTTGTCTAAAATTGCAACCGCGTGTGAGCGTTTCATTGCTATTCATTTGATCTACAGAACCTTTTTAAAGTGTGAATTATTCTTCAAATTAATTCGTTTGTTCTATTCTTCAGTGTGATTCAATTATTCATCGAGTTCTTCACTCAATTACTCTGGTAAAATTGGATAAACTTTGTCTAAAATTGCAACCTCATGTAAGCTTCAGTTGCCATTTTTCTACAATTGGCTTTACCTCGTGAACCTCAAACTTTCAAGTGCATCATCTCTACTGTTTGGAAATCAATCCAAAAATTCCACAATTTGAAGATCGGATTATTCGTTTGGAATTCTACTCGCTCCAGCCTACTTTTCCATTGGGGGATTCGCCTGCTGTAGTGGCCAGATCACTTCATCGCTTGCTGATGTCCTGTTCCTGTTGGTATTGCGGAGTCATTGCCTGTCTGCCTGGCCGCATCTCCTCTTCAAAATTTTATTCAGGTTATGTAAATCGTTCTTTTCAATTTTCATTTACGTATGCATCATTATTGTTTTATTAATGTCTATCTTGACATTCAACTCATTGAGGCCACTGACGCCTACTTATTATTTGATTAATGTCTATCTTGACATGCATTCACTAAGGCCATCGACGCTATTTATTCATTGGATTGACAGTTACCCTTGACTTTACAAGTGATTCACTGAGGCTACCGACGCCTATTTATTTATTGGATTTGACAGCTACCCTTGGCTTTACAAGTGATTCATTGAAGGCCACTGTCGCCTATTACTCGTTCTAATTGATGTCTGTCTTGACATTCATTCATTGAAGGCCCATGTCGCCTATATTTACCTGGATATCTTCATTGTATTTATTAGCTACCCTTAGCTCTTAAGTGTTATTCTAAGGCCAGTGACGCCTATTAATTATTTGGTCGAAGTCTATTTTGACATTCAAATCACTGAAGGCCTATGCCACATATATTTTTTATGTATGTTATTTGCTGAGCATTTTTACAGCTTATTGTCATTTTTTAATCATTATTATTGTACCTTAGTAATAACTTTCATTATTGCACTCAATTTATTTGATTTCAGGTATCATTATTAATACCTTTGCATTTATTGCAATATCATTAATACCAATATCATTAATAATTTAATATCATTAATACCTTTGCAGTTATTGTCAGACCTTAATGGTCATTAATGTCATTGACCTAATTTCATTTAAGTTTTGTAGTTCTCTATATTATTTCACATGTTGTAATTTTCCCAAGATTTGACTAATTGTTTTTTGTATGCGGCCATCTGCCTATTATTATTTAAGGATTCAAGGACTTAACCTACTTACAATTGCCTTTGTATGTGGCCATCTGCCTATTATTATTTTATTGATCTCAAAATATTTGATTCAATGTTTGTATGTGGCCACCTGCCTATCATTATTTTATTGATCCCAAGATACTTGATACAATTGTTTTTGTATGTGGCCATCTGCCTACTATTATCATCTTATTATTATTAAATCTTATATTGTTGATTCATTTAGTCTTTTATTGGCGTACTTACCACACTTCAAGCTATCAGTATTTTTATGTACAGAATTCAAAGATTTATTTGTAGGTATTTATACCAACTATCATCCACAGTCCACTGCCCTGCCCTTGGATTCTGTCAACAGGCTTATGCCCAAAACTGTCCCTTTTCAAATTTATACTACAGTCAAAATCAAAATCTAGGTTAAGCTACTATCACTCATCAAAATAACAATTTATTCACACTTCAATAAACAAACACATCATCAATTACAAATGGATATACTATGAATTCGATTTAGAATGATATACTATGTTTGCTACAATATTTGTTAAAATACTATGTATCACTAACAGCATCTAGTTACTATTTTGAACTTTCTGGAGTAAACATGTTTTCTAAAAAAAAGAGAAATAAACGAAAATAAGTTTCTCTTGCTGAATTTTTCTTCTCGTGAGATCAGCTGGATGATCCCACACACATTCACTCGTTCACTCTCATCCATTATGATAATGGATTTCCAACGTTTTCTTGATGGATTGAAGGAGATGTAGATTGTTGGGGCTTACGTTTGGGTAAGGAGGGCGGAATATGGCAGGGTGGTGGTTGGTTCAAGAGTAAGGCAAGGCTGGGTTTGTCACTGATGAGGGGGGGGGGGTTGGTAATGTTGGAATGATGCATTTGAAGAGACAGGTTATTTTGTAAGTGGGATTTGTACAGGGAAGAAAGTTTTTCAAGGTGAGAGTTTCTGTTTTTCTCTAGAGCACAATCTGATTTTTTGAGGATTCCATCACAAATATTGGATAGGGAAGGATCATTGTGAAGTTTAATCAGTTTGACAAAAGACATAAGTTGACAAAGATGGGAGTTGACAGATAGAGTGTACTGTTCATGAACAATATCAAGAAACTGCAGTGAAATCTGATATTGGAAACAGCACTTTCCTACGCACTTTCTCACTCACTTCCATTATCCACAGACGACGAAAGTCTCAGCTGTTTTTCCAAGGATGAATTATCCTTTTAATGTCGTTCAGCGAGTTTTCCTAGGGATGAGACACGTCAGTGCAATCGAATTCTTATATCATAAACCTACTATATTGCAAATTTTATCAAAATCGTTAGAGTCGTTTTCAAGATCCGGTGAAATACAAACATCTAACATATAAACAGAAATTGCTCGTTTAATAGTATAGGATACAGAAATTGCTCGCTTAATAATTATAATAGGATAGACTAGCAGGTGACCCGTGCTTTGCACCTGGGAAAATTTCGTTTGTAAAATGCAATCTTTTCATGTCCAGGAAACATAAGAAAACAGAATAATTATTATTTCTCATTTTGTTCAAAATTACATGGATAATCTTTATAAGAGCTGAGAGTTTAAAATGGGTTTAATCATCCCTCGAACCCACAATCTTTGATTCATGAACATAAAATGATACATTATTTCGATATAGAATTTCAAAAAAAATGAATGGCGAAAACCGCACATCGATATTACATTCAAAGATACAAATAAAAAAAACAATAAATAAAATAAAAAATAAAATAAAGATATAAATCATACAAGAATGCAATAAATGAGTACATAGAGAATTTAAACTATCAAATTCATTCTTTTACGTGTTAGTAACTTTTCTAATCACATATTGAGCACTTTGAACAGGAAAGTTTGATCTGTCAAATTCTCAACCTATTCATTCATTTTATTTTTGTATGCTATATTAGTACCGTATCTTTGAATGTGAATAACTTCTTAACATCTCTTTCCTGTATAGGGCTACTTGTAATATAAATATAAAGAAAATAAAAATCTCAGTACCCTTTTTTTAAATATTTTATCACAACATGTTTCGGTCATATTTTAAAAAAAGGTACTGAGATTTTTATTTTCTTTATATTTAACTTCTTAACAGTTTGAGATATCGCAAATCGATGTGCGATTTTCGCCATTTATTTTCTCTTGAAATTCTGTATGGAAATCATGCAATAGATGACCTCCTCCCCTCCCCATTTACAAAAATGAAGTTGGATTCAAAATAGCGGTTCCAAGAAGGTGGACCAAAATTTTGATGTCACAGAGAAGTAGTTTTCTTTAATCAAATAGTCCTCAAACTTCCCTTTCAAATGAAATATTCAGCTGTTTCTATTCTTTTCACCAACTCTGTTTATTGACCGAGCGAAGTAAGGTCTAAGATTCAAGTCGACGGTTTGGCATTTCTCTTAATGTTTAAATGTTGCGCATTTACGGCGAAACGCGGTAATAGATTTTCATGAAATTTGACAGGTATGTTCTTTTTTATAGCGCGTTGACGTATATACAGGTTTTTGGAAATTTTGCATTTCAAGGATAATATAAAAGGGAGAAGGAGCCTACTTTATACGCCAATATTAGAGCAAAAATCTGGTGTGGCGCACCACTACCTCCGTAAACATGTTTACGGAGGTAGTGGGCGCACTCACACAACTTTCCTTGAAAATTGATCACCTGACGCTAGTGTTCTCGCACATCTCAAGTCTACTATTCAAAGATCTGAGCCAGCTGGTGACAGGACAATAACGCTGGGGACACACGAGGTCTGCTATCTCTTCATAGTGAATGATTTAATAGAATCAACAGTTGCCAACAGTTTGCAATGATTGAATAATCACATTTTCTCAAATTTCAAGCTTATTTTAAATTTTAGGTGAAAATGTTACTGGACATTAATTGTAGAGATTTTCATGCTCAATCTTTTCCACTCAAAAGTTTTCGTTTACATTGTATCTGAAGCTTGATAATTGGGAATCTAAAATCAAACTTTGCATAGATGTGGCGGAGCTCCTGAAATTTTTACAGATATGGGACTTGTGACAGTTGACAGAGCTTATCTATGACTATTTTAGGTATGAATTTGATCAAAATCGTTGAAGCCGTTTTCGAGAAAAATGCAAAAAACCTGTTTTTGATAACATTTTCGCCATTTTAACCGCCATCTTGAATTGCATTTGATCGAAATTGTTCGTGTCGGATCCTTATAGTGTAAGGACCTTAAGTTTCAAATTTCAAGTCATTCCGTTAATTGGGAGATGAGATATCGTGTACACAGACGCACATACACTCATACACACACACACACATACAGACCAATACCCAAAAACCACTTTTTGGACTCAGGGGACCTTGAAACGTATAGAAATTTAGAAATTGGGGCACCTTAATTTTTTTCGGAAAGCAATACTTTCCTTACCTATGGTAATAGGGCAAGGAAAGTAAAAATCAAACTACAGAATTATTCATCATAAATCAGCTGACAAGTGATACACTGATGTGTGGAGAAGCCAGTCTATTGCTGTATTTCCATAAGGTCTATAGTTTCAATCAGGTACTTGTGGATGAGAATACTGCGTGAGTTCTACTGTTCACAGAACTACTAGTAGTATAGATATGAAAGAAGAAGAAGAAGAAAGAAATGTCATATTAAGTGTCCTGTTGATAATTAATATGTATTTTGATGTGCCGAATGTGGAAGGTTTTTCGAATACTGGTTCCTTCAAGTTGACAGAATACATCCATTATCTTTGCATCATGACAAAGATGAATAAAAAACTTAAAATGGTTAATCAATAAATTATAAAAAATTTTTAGTTGTTTCATGATTATTTTTGCACTGTACAAAATACATTGCAGTAATGCTTGTTCGTATATCCAATAAAACATGTGTAACACAAGATAATAATTGAAAACTTGCATTAATTGACTTGTAGAAGATTTTTATTTGCAAAAGCTAAACTTTTTATAGCAACTGACAAATAAAATCAAACATTTATTCATTCCAAAGAGAGAAAGTGACATTTACCTTGAAAATTGATAGATACACATACACATTATAAATTTACATTGAAAAAGTAATAGAAAAGTAAATAATGTATTATACAAAGGAATAAAAAGGGACTTACATAAAGTATAAAAATATTTATTTACCTATCTCTAGCACAATAATTTAATGATATTAAACACGTATTCATATTATCATCATAGGACATTTTCCTTCCTATACATTGAATGCCCTTCCCTATAATTTCATATTTTTACTATAAGCCTAACCAATCAACATAAGGGATTGTAGTCATTGATTTGAACATGTGCATAAACATTTAAAAGTTACCAATTCACAAATATGTGAATTTATTTCGGAAAAATATACATGAATACAATAAAATACAGCACAGCTCATCTTTCACTCGTCTCAAATAGCCAGCGCTCGACAATAAGCCCAAGTTCTATTTCAATTAAGAATTTAATAAATGTAAACATTCAGATAAAATTGTTTACCGCCACAAACAGCTAGATTTATGTATGAAAATGATTTATGAGTGATTGACGAGTTACTAACACGATGTGTGACAATGCATTACTTGTGTTGTCTGAGAGCATCTATTAACAATATTATTCTAAATTTGCATTAGTCTCATAATCAATGTGCCTGGAGAATCTACTTCCAGTCGGAAGCATTAAAAAAGCGTAGAAACATGATAGAAGTTTATGATCGAATATTTTACAAAACAATACAACATTCTCCAACTAATCAACTCTAAATTCCATCAATTCTCATTTAAAATAGGCACCATGAGTCTTTGCGAGAAAATCAATCTAATTTCAGCTAATTAGGTTAACTTAAAATATACAAATAACATTTCAATACAATTAAATTTAATTCACAATATCACAATAATTAACACATCATGTTATGCAATTAAAACTTGAATGTAACGAGAACTTTGCATCTCATGAGCAATTCATTTAAAATAAACAATATTTGAATAAAATTGAAAGTCTACATGAATAATGTCTATGATTTAAAGAAATATACTAACATAAATTTCACATACTACCAAAGATCTTGCAGACTGATTTGATGATTTGAATGACGGAAATACAGAAATACAGACATGGTTTAAAAATACAGTAAACCCTGTTTTAGCCATTATAGAGATGCTCTGAGTGGACTTTACACAGCACATCAGACAATCAGTAGTAGTAAGTAGTAAGTAGAACATTTTAAGCGCATTTATCGACAGGTGGAGAATATTCAGTTGAAAATAAAATTATGAGCACATGTGTCTTTGTTTGGTAAGGTAATATTTACAATGTAGTCTAGTCGGTTGAATAACTATGAGCTTCTGAGACATGTGATGACATGATACGATCAGCACTCGTTGAATCCTCGAACCTCAGCATTCAGTACAACTGAAGGATGCTTCAAGCAATCGGACCAGACATAGAGAGATTCATTCACTAGAGATCATATCCAGGATTCAATTCAACTGAAAAAGAATATAATCTTTATAAATTATTTTCAAGTTATATCCTTCAGCAAGATAGATTACAATTATTAATTTGAGTTGTTGAAAATTGTTTTTACTAGAGATAGTCCAGTCAATATAGACATAAAAAAGGGGGTGTGCTTGCAATTTATATTGTAGTTCTGATTTTTCAATATATTATTTGGATACATGAGAGAAGTCCAGAGCCAAATTCTTCATGCAAAATTTCCTTGTGCTATGTAGAGGGTGGCCCAAAAACCTCGTATTTACGGTTCATTTTCCAGTTTTCAGCTATTTCCGCCAAATCCAGTGATCGGACAGAAAAATTTGCACTCGCCTTTATTAAGATTATAAAATTCTGAATAAAATGAGATTATTCCGAACTCTCTATCTCCAATGAGTACTGAGTTATGATTTTTCAAAAATGAGTGAAATTTGAAGAAAAAAAATCAATTTCGATGAATTTTAGTTTTTGATCAACAATATCTTACGATTGTGACCATTTTGATGTATAATTCAAAATCCCTCTGGGCGTATTTTTGTGCTCTACAATCTGAGATCATTCAGAACTCTCTATCTCCAATGAGTACTGAGTTATGTTTTTCAAAAATGAGTGAAATTTCAAAAAAAAAAAAATTGATGATATCTAGTATTTAACCAACAATATATTCCGATTGTTACTATCTAGACGTAAAATTTAAAATCCTTCTGGGCGTAATCTTGTGCTCTACAATCTGAGATCAGGTGAAGCGCTCTATCTCATATAATTATAGATTTCCAGGTACACCTGACAACAATGCTCCTTGTATTGTGATAAACACCTAATTTTCAGCTTCCACCATCATCACCATCTATATTGCCCTCACAGTGATATTTTGCACAATGATATAAGCTCATGAGATTATGTTCTATGAGAATTACCCGTTAGATGCACTTAATTTCAGTATTTCCTAGTGGAGAGGCGCGCTTAAGGACACCTCAAGGATCAAAATTTCAAACACTTATAACTTTTGACACAATGCTCGGATCTCATCGTACTACACTTTATTCTTATCGGCTCGTCAAGGCAGTTCAAAATCATGCATCACAAGACAAATTCGGTCGAAAATGAAAAAAATTATTGTTGAGCCCATATTCCCATACATAAAAAATGGCCAATTTCTATATTCAAAGCTGAAATTAAATTTTCAAATCTAGTGAGCATTTGAGAGTGTTCTCTGTCTTTCTACTGCAATGAATAATACTTTCGATTCCTATACGATTCAAAAGTTATAGAAGATTTAAAAACTGGCGATTTTAGCTTTTTCATTTTTTTCGTGATTCTACTGTTAATAAAGAGTTTCTAGAACGAGTCTAATACATCATAGAAACTCATGATTGATTCCAAATTGTAGATAACATCATTCTCTACTAGCTCAGTAGCCTAAAATTAATCTTGAATAACTTTTTCCTACCATAGAACTGACTAGACCGTTAATATGAGGAAAATATTTCAATTTCCAGACTTTTTTTAACAATCGAATCACAAATTACCAACATATCTTCTAATGAATCATTTACAGCAAATGGAAGAGAAGATTCTATTGTACCTTTCATGATCAAGTAATGTTTTCTATGATAACGGGTTACCGAGATATAATATAGTTTTGAATATAGAAATTGGCCATTTTTTGTGTATGGGCTTAAGTACACTCAACAATAAATTTTTCATTTTTAGACTGAATTTGACTTGTGATGCATGATTTTGAACTGTCTTGACGAGCCGTGAAGAATAAAGTGTAGTACGATGAGATCCGAGCATTGTGTCAAAAGTTATAAGTGTTTGAAATTTTGATCCTTGAGGTGTCCTTAAGCGCGCCTCTCCACTAGGAAATACTGAAATTAAGTGCATCTAACGGGTAATTCTCATAGAACATAATCTCATATTCTCAACTTATTCAGAATTTTATAATCTTAAAAAAGGCGAGAGCAAATTTTTCTGTCCGATCACTGGATTTGGCGGAAATAGCTGAAAACTGGAAAATGAACCGAAAATACGAGGTTTTTGGGCCACCCTCTACAAAGCACAAGGCAATTTTGCATGAAGAATTTTGTTCTGGACTTCTCTCATGTATCCAAATAATATATTAAAAAATCAGAACTACAATATAAATTGCAAGCACCAATGTATACAGTGACTGGACTAAGAACTTATTTCATCTGATGAGTTGAATCATCTTCATCAGAATAATTCTCTGGTAAACAAGGAACTTCTAGAGAAGTACCTATTAACAAATAATAATCTACATCAGAATGATTGAACTCTTTCATTTTTTTCTTGTATCAGTTATGTTCAATTTTTTAAGCTTGCTAGACTGAAGTTATTAAAATGAAAGTTCTTTGTGTCTCCGAAAGAAAATAATAAACCTAAATTTCAATTAAAATAATATTATTGTTACAATTGAGACATTACACAATTTAACATAAATTTGAAGTATACATATTTGATGCATTTTCAGTTGATAGCAAAGAAGATCAATTTGTTTATTCCAGATTTGCTCTGAAGAAATATCTAGGAATAGATTTCTCCTCAATCATTCATACAGAAACTGTGAATAAATAATAAACTTTCTACAATTCCTAAATATCTACTCAAATCCATGATACTTGGACTCACCTTACTACTTGAAAGCGAAAATTTCTTTGAAATAGTTCACAACATATTTGCTCATATCCGCCAGTTCTGGCCACTGCTTCATAACTACGACTGTGCCAAAAACAACAACCACCGTTGTCAAAATTCGAAATCTGAAAAAAGCAAACAATAATGATATTATTACTTTGTCATGACCATAATTTGTATAATAAATAATTCATGAAAATAGAAAATAAATGAAATTTGACACTCAATTTGAAAGAAAAAAAATTCAAGTGTAAAGCTGCGTACACATATTCGCGCTTCCAACCCGCACCGAGCACGCTCCTCCCTCGTACCGCCCTCGTACCACCATCGAACCACAGTCGCTCCGCCCACGCACCCATCATGAACGTTACGGAAGATGTTTGATCTTCTCGCGTTCCCCGGTCGAACCACTGTTGCTCCCCGGTCGATCATCAATCGCTCTGCTGGAGTGACGTTCGGTTGCGGAGCAGAGCGAAAGTCTGTACGCACCTTTACATTTTTTTAAGTCAGTATCGCATGACAAGATGAACAGTGCAGATGTACGTAGTGTAGTGTAGAAATATAAGTAAGTGAGTCAGCAGTTGATTGTTCACGGTAGTAAGTGGAACAAAACATTGCATCGAATTTCGGTTGAAATACGCCATGTTTATGCAAGCGAAGTGACCCACTTTCGCGCGGCCTTCTATTATCGTCTACGTTCGCGTTTTCGCAGTCGTGAAAGCCGATTAAGAGGGCCTTCCTTAAAGTATGTTCGCGAATTAGGACAATGTCAACACCAATTGGAAAATTGTTGAATCTTCCAAGTTCTCTTGTGCCCGAGTTTGAAGAGCAGGAAAACGAGGAAGATAAAAACGAGATCATGGAACCCACCAACACAACAGAGATCCAGTGTTCCCCGGATCGCTTCATAGAATTGAATATCTAAGCTTCAATCTGCAGCCAAGAGGACGTTCTTCATAGCCTGGAAGGAGTCGGATGAGAAAAGAAAGCGATTAGAGAAAAGTAACGCAGAACTACTGCGGAAAATTGAAAACTTGGAATTACGATTTCGGAAAATCGAACAGAACATCGATATCCAATAGTCAAGCAGTCCAGTCCGTCCAGTTCAAGCCACAACAGAAGCAGTCGAGAACTACGAAGAGGAATTGGCAAAAGAGACAGAGTTGGCAAAGATCCGGGTTTGCAACAAACGTGTTACGAAGAAGAGGAAGCTAAACATATTTGAAAGATACATCTGCACTGTTCAAGAGCTCACGCGATACTCACTTAATAAAATGTAACACTTTTGTCTCTTGAACCAAAAGAACACCTGCTTGTAGTTTTCGCCAGGTAAATAAAACTGTTGCAGTTGAAACGTCCAATGTTGATTTCGAGAATAAAAAGAAAATGGAATGCTACCGGACTCTTACAACGACAACAGGAGTTGGAAGCAGTTCTAAACATAGGTAACGTAGATATATGTCTTATGTCAGACACACATTTTACTGAGCAGTGTTACATAAAATCAAAGTTTATAGGACCTATCACGTCCTACAACCTAACAATGTTGCAAGAGAGGGAAGCGCAATCATCATTAGAGACAACTTACAACATAATGAAGATGTTAAAATAGAAACTGAGAGAATACAATTAACAGGTGTAGCTGTACAAGCAGTAAATTATTTATACGGGTTTACACTCTACAAAACCTAGTTTTGTGGGTTCTAGAACTATGAATGAGCTGACAACACTTGGAGATGAAATTGCACTTTGTGTACTCTAAACTAATACAAGGAACTATTGAATCACTAAATAATAGGTGATTACTACTACAATCAACAATATCAATCAACAAATAAGTCCTTAAATGACCTATATAAAGATTAATCACTTATAACACAGTTCTCTAATATTTACAGTTCATTAACACAGTATAATAATAATAATAATAATAATGTCTCTGGTCGAGGGTACAACACGACCAGAGGAGTTTATTCAAATTATAAACATGATTACAAAAAGCATAAAGCTACATTATTTACAAAGTATTGATACAATTGGTTGATTATTTGCTGATCTAAGAAAATGTGGCCCCCACTATATATAAATATGTGTCGGGATGCCCTAATTTGCTATTGTTTAAGATTAGTAAAAAAGAAAAAAATTCTAATAAAGATACATCTTGCAAGTTCATGAAAACCACATTATATACACAAATTAAAAAAGAAAATTGATAACCTAAGATGTAGAAATTTTATAAAAACTTAACATAAAAACAATTATAATACTTGTGGAAAAATATCATTAAAATGAAGAAAAATAAGAATGGAACAGTATGAAACATTTTCAGTATGCAACACTATCACTGTCTGTATCTTATACCAGGACTTCGTATCACAGTTCACGTATCACGTATCTTTACCACTGTTCTGTATCACGGGCTTGCGTATCTGTATCACCGTCCTTGTATCTCGTATCTTGATACAACTGTCATGACAATAATATTTATTATCACTATACTACACTAGATTAATAATACGATACTGTCACTATACAATATCACTGTAGAGCTGCCAGGCTTTGGATACGGCTGACACTCTGTTCCTTTACCAGTTATTACCACTGAAGGTCTTGCTTATCACTCACTTGTTTATCACTGACTGACTGACTAGGTGTGATATCCCTCTATATATAGGGTATAACTATACCCTAATGTTTTTATTCCATAAAAATCCAGAAGGATGGATGCTTCTTCCCTATTATCCACACAATAACAAACCAGAAGTAACCAGTACTTTTTAGAAGACCCTAGAGATGTAAACAAAAAAAGATGACTCAGTCCCATAGACAATAGGGACCTGTAAATCATCAGCCACTCTGCTTCCCCATTCAGCATTTCCGGCTCTGCAGGACCTGCAGGATCTCATCACTCTGTCTCCCTCTATTTGTTTCCATCTCTGTTCTTCTTCATACCACTCACGAACATGTGTGAATCCATAACATTATAGATTTGTAGTTGCAGCTGTCTACTGTCCACCTAGATATTCCAATAGAAAATATACATTGGGGATCACAACCCCTAAAGGGAAAGCGCTCTATGATGCAATAAGAGATTCAGAATGGAGCTATTTCAACCGGCAAACCAACTACTGGACAACGGACACAAGAAAGATCCCTGATCTTATAGACTTTTTATTATAACTAATACTTCAGGTGTACCCTT